>NW_026060043.1:0-24691 GCF_023721935.1 Panthera uncia | reverse complement strand
CCACTCTCTAAAATACCCCTGTGCAGAAAGAAACAAGGAGGTGGTGAAAGAAATGATTGGGGGTGGTGGTGGTGGCCATTGAGGAGGTGGGGGGAGTGAAGGATACATCTGGGATGGTGGGAGGTTGAGAAAGTGGGTGGAGAATGGTGGGGAGGGTAGAAAGTAAGAGATGATGGAAGCTGGGGTGGGGGGAAGGAGGTTTCCAACGAAGAGGAGATTATGGTGGGGAGGGAAATTATGGGAGACAAAGGAGTTATTATGAAAAAGGAAGTTACGGAGATCCTTACAGAGCAGGTCATAGTAGATCCAGGAGATACCAAAAACTACACAAATTAGAAAGCGATGCTGACTTCTTGATAGATATGTTATGCATAGTATCTTAAATGACATATTCGAATATCATCTTTGAAGTAAATACCATGTTAGGCCCTTTGATGATATCATCTTGAACTGGTTAAGATGTGAGAGCACTGATTTATAATATCATTTGCTCTCTTAGAAGTGATTTTTCCCTTAAAATCTGTGTGCCCTGAAACATGCTACATCTTTTAACTGGCAAAAAGTGAACAAAAATAAATTTTAAAGGTAAATATTTGTTACCTCTGGAAAATAGCAAGTATTTAGATTTTTTTAGTCCAGATTTTGTGTTTATGAGATATAGTATATACTGTATGTAGGAATGGATAAATTAATATTTTTACTTTTATTTAGGGAGTTTATTAATCTAATAGCCAATCAATAATTATAACTTATAACGCATAAGTATATGTTATATATATGGTATATAAATATATAGTATATAAATATAAAATAAATATATATAAATATACATAAATATATAGTATATAAATATATAGTATATAAATATAAAATAAATATATATACATATATAGTATATAAATATAAAGTATAACTATTTTTTTAATTTTTTTAAGTTTATTTATTTTGACAGTGAGAGAGAGAGAGAGAGAGAGAGAGAGTGAGCAGGGGAGGGGCAGAGAGATAGGGAGAGAGAATCCCAAGCAGGCTCCACACTGTCAATGCAGAGTCCCATGCAGGGTCTGAACCCGTGAACCACGAGATCATGACTTGAGCCGAAGTCAAGAGTTGGATGCTTAACTGACAGAGTCACCCAGGCACCTCTGAAGTATAACTATTTTTATATCCTGATTATCATCTTAAAATATCAGTTCTATAAAATTGCTATTTCAAGTGACTCCTAAGAATATTGGATATTCTTGTGTTTTATCCTGATGCTGGTTGGGACAGAGGAAGTTCAGTATTGTTGTCTTCTTGGATTAGATTTCTCAGATGTAGCAAATAAAAAATGAGATACAGTTAATTTTGAATTTCAGATAAACCGTGTTTTTCTTAAGTATAAATATATTCCAAGTATTTCACAGGACATACTTATACTAAAAAAATAATTTATTTTTTACCTAAAATTCAAATTTTACTTGATGCCCTGTATTTTATCTGGAAACCCTATTTTAGACAAGTCATTTCACAGGGCTCTTTCCACAGAACTAGTGTGAGATTTTCTATACGTTGGTCAAAAACACAATACTGATTTTTTTCCCCTATGAATAGGTAAAAAAAAAATGATAAGGGGCATTTATTTAGGAATTTTGACTCCCCCCCCAAAAAAAACAAAACAAAAAGGCTGACAGTCAGGGTCCCTCAGGCTCATGGCTTGACCTTGAATATTCCAAGATGTCTTCTAACAAGTCATATACTATGAGTTTAGAAACCTTGATTCTGCTTGGAAGATGGACATTCAAATACATATTACCTTAAGTCAGTTTTGGGGTACTTTAATTAATAATAGATGGCATTTATTTATTATCTATAAAATTAAGCACTTAAAATACATTAGTTAATTTAAGCTTTGCAACTATCTTATCTGTTAAGTGCTGTATTTTACAACTAATTTTTGGGCAAGAAAATACAGGAACAGAGGAATTCAGTAGCTTTGCCAAGGGTCACACAGCTAGTAACAGGTAGCCCTGGAATTTGCACCCAGCCTGGCTGACTTAATTTATTTATTTATTTTTCTCTTGACACCCATTCTATTCCACCTCTGAGCCTTGAGATAAAAATTACACAGACATTTCATGAAATTTGTCTATGAAAAATAGACCTGAAAGCCACCGGTGGCTTTTTATTTCACAGTAAAGTATAGGCATCTTCTTAAAAGGACAGAAAGGGGGTAGAAACAATGTAACCATACAGCTTAGGCCAACAGACTATTCAATCTCAATATTTCCCCTTGCTGTCCTTCCCCCTCTAAGCTCCCTGACCTGTGAAAGCAAGTTAGGAACTACAAAGATCACAAAAAGGACCTCTACCTCTTCTCATGCTACGGGTTTGAACTAAGGCCTGCGAGGCTTTGGCTAAAAGCAATAACTGCTAAGTAAAGTCATCTCACTTTAATTGACATTTGCTGGCGGATACAAGAGTCAGCACCCTGCTTGTCTCCTTTCAGTTCCTTTCAGACCTAGACCATGACTTCCTGTCCTAGGCAGTGGCCAGCTCGGTCAGCTCCTGGGGGAGTGCTATTTCTCAGGCAGTTTCACTGTCAAACCAAATTATAGATTTGCCAGAGGAAAGGACAAAATAACCTTTCTCTGCACAGGAGATAGCAGGTGGTGTAGGAATAGCTTCATGTAGCTTGTGGCTACTTTGTGAGAAACAGAACTGTTCCTCTTGATGGACCCTGGTGAAAGCTAACAAGGACTCATAAAAGCAAAATCTTTGTTTAAGAAAAGGATACATATCACCAGATAACCTGTTTCAAGTTTGTGATTTAGCCCTTTCTTGGTTTGAGTTGGATTGAAATGGTTCAACAGTGTATTGCAAAATCAGGAACATGCAGATTAAAGGAAGACAGGATTAAAGTGATGAATCTCTTTCAATTCCTTTTCTAAAAAAAAGTGATCTATTTCTACAGTATACCTTCTAAGTATGCCTGGCTACTGGAGTTGCTGAGTATACAGAATGATTATTTATAATACAAAAGTGAGAGAATGATTGTAGAGATTATCGTGGAATTTTTGCATTCAGTATTTCCCACAGGTTCATGAAGAATATAGAAGGAAAGGCAAGGCATGAGAATTAGTTGGGAATTTTGATTAATTTTCACAGAAGTCTTCTTTTAAAAAGGAGGAAGTTTTGTATCCTGAGAAGGCTTTAGAGAGTATCTCATATCTAATCTTCAAAACAACTTTTCCAGATTATCTCCAATTTACATGTAGGAAAATTTAGGTTCATTAAGTTGAGAACTTGTTCGAGACCGCTTGATCTAAGTGGCTTAAATGGAATTTGAAACTCAGACCTGCCTCATTTCAAGCACCTTCTAGAAATGATTATTGTTATAAAAATATGAGTTGAGCATACCATTAAAAACTTAATTTACATCCGGGGAAGCTGGGAAAGAATAGTTTGCAAATAGTCTTTCCAAAATGTAGTGATACATTGAAAAAAAAATCCTAAAAACTTTTAAAGAAAGTATTTCCCTTATTGAGACAAGGGAAGAGTGCAGCCTCAGACAACAAACTTAAAACACAATCCTCCCGATTTGATGTTATCTGGATAAACTGATAAAAGGCCCTGAGGAGGAATGCCTAACCTTTTTCCTTGAAGGGGTAATTAAAAGAAAAAGCCTAAGAGTTCCCACTAATGTAGCTTCACATGAGTACCAGAGGATGGGTAAGTCATCAGAAAACTGGAAAATGCCCCATTTAGAGCTCTTTTTCTACTGCTTTACTTGGTCTTTACTCCAAAGCTACAGCCAGACAGCTGGAAGAAAGTTCTCCTGAATTTGGCTTTCTTGTAGAAGCCAAGGTTATTTCCACTGCTGAAGGAAGTTCCTGACCTGGAAAAGTTGCAGGAGTAGCTGAGAAAAGAAAAAGAAGGAGAGGAAGAGAGGGAGAGGCAATGATGGAAAGAAGTAAGGGAGGGAGTAAGGAAGGAAAGGAAGTTTGAGGAACAGTATTTTGCAACTGAATATATCAGCCGTAGTCGCCACATCAAATGAAAAACTCTCATTTCTCCCTGATTTTTCTTCAGAGTGACTGGCTTACTCTAGAGAAGGAATGATGCCTGAGGGTCACCCTCAGAATTGAGAAAGGACATGTTCCATCTATAGCAAAACTGGTCCTTGAAAAAGAGTCTGCAACAAATATAGTCAGAAACCGTACAGAGAGTAACTTCCTAAATGGCAAATGCTCATAGCCTTGGGATCTTCCCTTCCCTCTTTGGGTACTTGAATGGCTAAATAGATAATGATATCCAGTATTCCTGCTCAAGTTTTGAAGAAAGAAAGAAAACATTGCGTATGTATGTGAAGAAATTAATTCAAGCAGAACGTATCCACATTGTTTTGAAGGCACTTGGAGGTACAAAAGGGATTAACATCCAAATTCAGCATCAAACATTAAGGAAATATAGCATAAGAAAACTACTGACAAGCCTATCTCGGAAGAATATTTTCCCAGGAAAATAGAAGAGAATCTTACTTTGCCTTCTCAAGAAAGTTACATACATGTATTTATATATATGTATTTATGCACACACACACACACACACACACATATTTATATGTGAAGACAGAGAGAGATTGAGAGGGAGAGAACAATTATGTAGTTTAAAAAAGAAGGATAAAAAACAGCCTCAGGCTTCTTGTCGAAATGTTGTTTGCAACAGCACAATTTCCACAGGTTTTTGAGGAACAGAGACATCATGCTTTATCCAAACAATTGAAATACTAAAAAGCATTCTTAGTGTCTGGGTTTGCCTATAGCATGAATTACTTTAGTTGACTGGGATACAGAATCTAGAGTTACTCTTATTTTTTAAATGATCAGCCTGAACTCTTAAGAATGTAGGTTTTACTAAAACGTATGCAGAAATATCCATGGAGATGGCTATCAAATACACTTTGGATGAATGCCCAAACACTCTGTAAAAATGATGCCACTCTCCTGAAAACTATATTTTTCATTGCTAGGCAGAAATGTTGACTTTTGATTTCTGCTTATTTTTGAGAGAAATGAGACTGGCATCTTCATTCAGTATCAGCTAAAGCTAAGGCAATGTAAACAAACTTCCCTAGTGTCTCTACAACAACCATTTAAAAAATACAATACTTAAAAAAAAAAGTTTAATAATTTTGAGAGAGAGAGAGAGAGACAGAGCAAGAGCACATGTCAGGGAAGGGCAGAGAGAGAGAGGGAGAGAGAGAATCCCAAGCAGGCTCCCTGCTGTCAGTGCAGTCTGATGTAGGGCTTGAACTTATGAATGGTGAGGTCATGACCTGAGTCGAAGTCAAGAGACAGACACTTAATCGATTGAGCCACCCAGGTGCCCCAACCATTTAAAAAATAAAAAGGCAATTGGCGTGCAAATGATGCTACAGTACAGAGCCCCAAGATGCAAGGAAGCCAATTAGAATTGTCCTGGAAACTGGAACTCTCCAGCAGGTCCCAAATGCACAATGTATTGAAAGCTGCCTTCTATGGAGCCTTCAGGAGACTAGGACGTATGCCTATGTGGAAGCATGCAGAGAACGTCCCCCCAAACGGATGTGATCCATGGGATAATTTGTGAAGAATGATCCTCTGTCCTTCAAAATGGTGGACACGTGTTATTACAGAGTCCAGACAGCAAGCCCCCAAGTGGAAGCTAGGTTATGCTGCTGCTGGATCAAAGTAGGGAAGCTGAGGACCACCAGATGATGGAGGGAAAAGTTGTGGCTGCCCAAATCTGAGGTCTTAAAACCATGGGCAACACAATCTCCAAAGGGGACCTGGGGGGAGGAAGGAGTCAAAGAAACAAGGAAATTGGAGGGCTTCCCTGTTCATACGGCTGCCTTTATAAACAGCTGGGATATAATATCTGTAAAGAGCTGGTTATGTCTGCATAATTCCTAATGGAACAAGTACAGATTTTCAAGCCACAAATTCAGGTGTGCAACAATATATCTACCCTCTATTTCTTCTTTAACTTAGCTGAAGCTTTACTTTGAGCTCTTAGTATATTTGGTCACAGAAAACTGTTTCAACTCTAGGTAGACTTAATCACCCTAGAGTATCATCAATTATTTCCTGCTTAAAGTCACCCACTTTCAGATTTCCCTTTCCCTGTGTCTGACCCTTAGGTGAACATTCTAGGCACCTACATATCATGGCACAGGGAAGGTATTGGCTTCACCATGGCCATGTTCTATCACAGTAGCATCTACTGAGCTATAACTTACCCTATCCAGCCCTGGGCTGTGGTCTTTATTCAAACTTCTGCCAAAGGGCCTGTGTTCCCATGGGTGTGGGGTGGGCATCTGCAGCTTGCCATGCTGGCTACCAATCCTCCTTCACATGTCGCCAATGTCCTGTATTTGTCAGGGTTGATCGTGCCCAGAGCCAAAATACTTCAAGTGCCTCAACTGTATAGTTTGGTTTTCATGGGAAAAAAAGGCCAGGGGATTAAAAAAAGGGAAGGGGTATAACAGAACCAAAAAGACATTGGTAATTATAGCCAAATGTTACTTCATATCCTACAACTTTAAATGTGTTTTTTTCTCAGCTCAGTGTTTATTCTGCAGTGTTATTGAGATGGGTTCCATAGACTACTCTGAAATTTTTTTCTTTTTCTTTTCACCTCTCTGTGTCTCTGTCTCTATCTCTTTCTCTTCCCCTTCAGGAAGAGAATTCTTTGCAGTTTGAATTGTACATTATAACCTTCCCAGTATGTGGAAGATATCATCTCTACACAGCTTTTACTTTACATACTGAAACGTGTCTACTAGAGTTTTCTTATGTGTCTTATGCTCACTTTCAGTGGTAAGCTGTTGACTGGCATATGAATTCTATCTTCATTGGTCATTTGATTGATTGAGTGATTCATTCATTCATTTATCTGCTCATTCAAGAAGTATTTGTTAAATGCTGGGCACTATGATTGACAATAAGGATTTGGTGGGAGCTTTATAGGATCCCTCTCTTCCATACTTATGGCCTTTATTGGTAGTAGGGAATGAGATATACATGAAATAAATAATTATTTAATTTTATGTATCATCATAGTGAGTTCTATGAAATAATAAAACAGGGTACAGGAGCCTAGGTCAAGAGAAGATTTCCTTGGAAGAAATAGCTTTTATCTTATATCTAGACATTTTTACATGAGCATTCCCAAAATTTAAGAATGACTTTTAAAAGGCTGGAAATAAGATGTGTAACATCTGTACCTGGAGAGCAAAGGTAAATTTTCACTAAAAATAGAAGATGGAAAAGAGAGAAGCAAAACAAGGGTGGGAAGACAATGAAGAGATTTAAGTGGCTTCGTGGTGGTCCCATTTGCATTTTTCAAAGATCACTCAGGTTGCAATGCGGAGCACAGGTGGTAGGTGTGACAGAATGTGCATTGGGAGGTTTCTGAGATGAGAACAGTTGTGTACGAGGCTGATGCCTGAAGAGGCAAAAGGAAATAGCAGTAGTGAGACAGGCTTGATAGAGCAGCATATGGAGGGTTAGGGAGAGGGAGGTGTCAAGGCTGACTACCAAAAATTATCTTGCAGAAAGATTTGCATAAATCTATACTACTTCAGATAGCAAACTAGGAAATGAATAAATTTCACAGCACCTTGCACCACATATCTATAGTATACAGCCGCTATCAGCATAGTTCCGTTTAAAACACTAAGATATGTGTGATCCATGTTGTGTGCCCTATAAAGCAAAGAAGGCACTTCAAATATTTTTTTTGCATCATTCAAATAGTGTCATGCTGTCTTCCTTAACATAAAATGTAACTTGAAACTGTAATTGAGTTGGTTCAACTGTTTCCTGGAGAAGGGCCTGGCAAGTCTTTGAATTCTCCAGCAGAAAGAGACCTTCTAGAATGCCAAGTTGGGTCTGATTGCCAAGGTTCCACTGTATGCTTTGATGAACATAAACCACCACTTCTCACCAGGGAAGACTCAGATCATGGTGCTGAAAATATGTTTTGTCACAAGATGCCAGGTGGCTCAGCAGTGGCAGTTACTGCCTATTCATGAACCACTTTATCACAGGCCAGAACAATGCACATATTGACGAAGACGTCTTTGCTATAATTATGGGAGTCACAACATTCCACGACTCTTTTTATCTGATGCTTTACAAGTTAGGAACCATACACTTTTTCTTAAGGAACACTTTAGACCCTTAATTATAGAGTCATTTACGTGGAATTTTTGGCTAGATGCTTATAGCTACATGATAGCTGCCAATCTTGCAGGATCCTTGACTGCTGTAAATTTGGAGATGATGTTGTCTTCTCAGTGAGACCTACCCCACCTAACCTTTTTAAAATTGCAGCCCTCCCTTTGATGCTCTGCTTCTTATTTTTTATTCATTTGTCACTTTCTAATATACTGCACACATTGCTTATCATATTTATTGTTAATTATCTATTTCCTTCTACTATGAGGTAAGAACAGACATCTTATTTTTGTTCACTAACATATCCCAAATACCTGACACATCGCTGGTGCTTATTAATATCTGATGAATGGGCAAATTTGCTGGTAGATACCCTCCCAGATAAGGTCTCAGGATTGACTGTGGAGTATGATTATATTATTCCCTCTATGAAAAATACTTTGATGATATCCCACCCCCTATGAAATTGTGTTGAACTCTTCAGTTTTATTATTGAGGCTTAGACTGTGTCTTTAAGTTCCCATTTTTCTCTTACAGTTACCCGATGCCTAATCATAGCAAAGTAATAGCCACGATCTTCATGCAGTATTCCTCCTACAGAGCAGGACTTTCCCTTTGTGTTATTTAGTTATGTGGAAATAACAAGGCATAACGAGCAACCTCGAAACCCAGTGCAGTGCCTTAGAGCAACACACATTTTTGTTTTCTTCCTGTGCATTGTGTGGAATAGCTCTGTTTCAGGCTGGGCTCACTTGGGACCTGCTGGCCTTGGTTCCAGGCTGTAGGTGGGCATTAGGTAGGCTCCATGTGTTTTCTCATTCTCCTTGGACCAGCAGCTTTTGAGACTCTGTTCTTCTTCTGGCAGATAACTGACTACAAGTGACCATACTGGATCACACTAGCACATTTAAGGACTCTGCTTGCATCATGACCATTAACTTCCTCTGGCTAAAGCAATACATGTAATCAATCCCAATATCAATATGGTACAGAAATGTGCCCCACCAAAAGGGAGAGATGTACAACAGTGAATATTTTCTGATCAGCACTCCTATTTGTCACATTCTCTCTTGTTGAACTATCCATCAAAACCAACCTCAAATGTTGTTTGCCTTCCCCAATTCAGTGGGTAGTTAGGTTTTCCCGTTTCTGTGATATAGGTATACTCCACTTAAACCTATGTCATCCTACTGTTTATGTGCCTGGTTCCCCTACTGGACTTTATGCTTCTAAAGAGCAGAGGCAATCTATGAAGATTTCTATTCCCAGTATTTACCATAGAACCTACAAATTATAAGCTCAATAGATATTATTTTTAAAGAAGTGGAGAGGATGATCCCATTAGAAAAATCTATTTAGATGCCATCAATGTCAGATTTCTGTCCCCCTGGGATGGGTCCTTAGGTTCGTATCATTCTTTTTGCACTACATGCAGCATATGTAAGAAGTTCCCATTTAAAACCGACTAGAGAGGCAGGTGAGCTGAAATTAAATCTCATTGTGAAACATCATATTGCTGAAGTGTTCACCATAATTCTTCAAGGGCTTTTCTACAGGAAGTGATAAAATATTTTTGGCCAAGGGTTTATATTGAATATTTAGGACACTGACAAAAAGGAATTCTTAACAGTGAAAAAATAGAATATTCTTAGTGTGATCTCAAACTTCTACTACAGAAATCTCAGTGTTTTTAAATGACACATATAATGTTAATTGACAAATGTCTGCATTTGTTCTAGATAATTAATTCCTCCATCCATTCATCCAACCACCATCCATCCATCCATCCATCCATCACTTTATTCATATTATTTTACTTTTCTCAACCAATTAAGCCTTGATTTATTTAACTTCACTCATAATCTAGTTTAGAATTAATGATTTATCATTTCAATTACACCCTTGCCAATATCCTAAAATGCTCTTTACCTTGGCCTTTTTGTTGCATTCACCTGAATGAGAAACTCAAGTATTCATTTCCATTCTACTTCCTTGAGCTGCTAAACATAATTTTGTTGGACTAAGAGTCAGTTCCCATTCCACTTGTCTCCATCACTAATACACTATTGACTTTCAAGATTTGTATGTCCAATATCCAACTAGTTTTAACACTGTCCTCGATTGTGGTTGTCAAGTAAGTTTTATATACGGATAAAATCATTTGAATTTGGGATTATAATCCATTGCATCAATAGTATGCCACTTAACCTTATCAAAAGTATGCCTAAAAATTATAAAACAAATACTAATTGATAGGATTTATATGTAGCTCCTTCTGGGTAACCAGATTTGCAGGTTATCATGATAAAATTTAAGTTTCCTTCCCTCCATGGGAACCAGATATGTAAATAGGAGCTATCAGATTACAAAATGATAAATGAGAAATGAATCACTTTTTTTGATGTAAGGGGTGCCAAGGAAATTTGTAATACAAGAATTATAAATGTAAATGTCTTCAGAGTCAGGAGGAAGTCACGTAGGCAAGGTTTTAAAAAAACTACAAGAACAAATAATGGTAGAAATTGTGAATAACTCAAGTGTTCCCATCTGACCTAAGATGATTCCAGTTCAATAGATTATATCAGCCCAACAAAACAGCCTAGAATCCCCATCGTGAAGCTCCTCATCCAGAGATTTGGACTCTGAAGTAAAGGAGATCTAAACAATAGAAGATCTTTTGGAAGAGTCTGAAAACTATGATAATGTGGTATGAAGCAAGTCCCCTCACATTAAGCTATCCCTTTAGGTTTTACACATTGGAAATTCATTTGCTTAAGCTTTGTTTTTTATATGTTTATTTATTTACTCTGAGAGTGAGGGAAAGGAAGAGCATGCACACATGCGTGAGCAGGGGAGGGACAGAGAAAGGGAGAGAATCCCAGACTCCCCCACTGTCAGCACAGGCCTGACCCAGGAACCATGAGATGATGATGAAGCCAAACTCAAGAATCGGAGACGACCCAGGTGCCCCTCATTTGCTTAAGCTTTATGTCTTATACAAATATAAATAATATTGGATGAAAGAAATAGTCATGATTCCTTGCATTATAGGAGATCCAATAAAAATTCCCATAAAAATTAAAAAGGAATTTTTTTTGTCTTTGTAGACGCTTTAGAAATTCACAGAACAAAAGAGAAAAAAGAAGAGACAAAAGGACTTAAAAGCAGCCTCGGGGCCTGGACTGGAATTGGGGATTCAATGCTGTCAGCAGATTCTCTCTCTTGCTCTCCACCCACCCCTGTATTCTCTCTATGCATTTATCTTTCATTTTCTCTGAATGTTGGCCCCATTCTCTTCTGCAGACCAGTCTTCCCAGCCTCGAGCAGCCCCAGCCAGCAATATTCATGAATGAGACTGATTTTTTTTTATTCATATACTAATCTCTGAGAAGTGACATAATTTACTTGATTTGAGTCACGTACACTCTCCATGGGTCAATAACTATTATCTGGATTATGGTTTACCATGATTGTTCAAGATGATTAGACATAGGTCATACGCTTGATCCATTGACCCAAGGATAGGGTTTATAACAAGGGGAAAAGAACATAACAGCAGGAGACTCAGCCCATATATTAGTTAAATCTGTTGATACTGAAGTCAGATTCCTTATACTGGAATCCCAAGGATACATGTACTAGATTTTGTGATCCTGGGCAACTTCCTTAAACTTCCTAAATCTCAGTTTCCCCTTCTTTAAAATGGGCATAACCTTTAAAAGTATGTCCTTATTGTAAAATGGTAATATCAAGATTTAAGGCACTTAGCTCAATGCAGGCACTCAATAAACATTGAATGAATAATTGAATAAATTCATGGATGAGCAAAGAGTATTTAAACAATAAGATTATTTTAAGATTGTGCTTATGTGTCAGACTCTCAACAAACAGTATTCATAAAGCTATAATGCTCTGATCAACTGAAGGGAGAATGAAAGGAAATCCCACTAGATGACCAGGGCAAAAGAAATAGAAAGCCAAGATGGCCAAAGGATGGACTTTGTGATATTGTTCTTTCAGGTTAATTACAATGGTAATGACTCTTTATCTTCTATTCATCTACATTTTAATCATCTGTATAACTAGATTATAGCATAAATTCCAAAACTTAGAAAATTACAAAAAGAAAATATAAAGTTGTATTTGTTCTTAGCTACATACTGCCATCCAAGCTTTAATTCCCATATGTTAGTGTTGGTGTCACTGCAAATATGGTGATGAAAGTTAAGAAATATTCATCGGAACTGCTGGATATTCCCAAACATCTGGTTATTTGTCACCATGGAGGCAAAACATCCATATATTCTCATCAAAAAGCTTTGATAATAGGCACCAATCTATAATGAATATCTAAAGGAATTTTCTTTTTAATTTCTCTCTAGTGATCATGTGGTTTCAGTTTAGCAGAATCCAAAAAATTTGTTTTGCTGTTGGATATGAAGACATCATGTGTTGTGAATATACACCATAAAGATTTCCATACAGTCACGTTTAATTAATATTGCTCTATCCAAGTGTCCTCTGTGGTGAAGAGTGTACATTTCAAGATGGCACCCATGGAGGAACAGTGAGGCGATCAACTGGCAAAAACAAAGATTGCTACTGTGGCAGGAGCTCTATAAATATAAAGTTTTAATACCTGTCTTAACATTAGTTGATATAAATATATTATCCTAAGGAGCCATATAAAGATGAATGAGTTCATAAATGCAACAATTTTACTTGCCTTGGATATTCCTCCTTGTGGTAAAACTAAATGCTAAATCTTCCTAGTAAGATTTTAGTTTACAGTCCTCATTTAGCAATGAAGTTCTTTAAAAATACAATTTTATGTAAGAACCTGCCCACTTCAGCATGGATATATAATTAAATTTTGAATAAATACATTTTATTGTTGGACCCATATGAACAATAATTTTTGCCACTCTGGTCTTGCTTGCTTTCAGATCCATTCTCTGCCTCCCTCTGCTAAGCTCTGTGTCACAGAATTCTACAGACTGTGCTTCCCAGCCTCCAGATTCAACTAGATTTTCTTGTGTTTGCCCAACATAAGATATTGGCAGGAGATTGGCAGATGGCAAACAAGGAGAAACTAGGGTATTTCTCCCCCTACCTTCCTACTACGTCAGGCAGCATTTCCAAAAACTGCATTTATTCTGAAAAGTTTATCACTATTCCAACTTTTTTTTAAATGTTTTTATTTTTGAGAGAGAGAGGCAGGCAGAACATGAGTGGGGGAGGAACAGAGACACAGGGGGACACAGAATCCAGAGTAGGCTCCAGGCTCTGAGCTGTCAGCACAGAGCCCGACATGGGGCTGGAACCCATGAGCTGTGAGATCATGACCTGAGCAGAAGTCAGATGCTTAACCAACTGAGCCACCCAGGTGCCCCAGTCACTGTTCCAACTTCTGCTAGGTAATTTTAGCTCCTGGATTTTACTCTCTTTAGTAAAATCTCTTCTCTTATTTCTTCTAGCCTATAGGAATGGGTGTAGCATCTTCTTGTTATTGCTAATCTCCATGTTGCTTCACCAAACCTACTTATTAGTTCTGTCATCAATTTGCTACATTAAATTCTCTTTGTTTTAAATGGTTTCCACCTCCCTGGCTGTACCCATACTGAAACACCATTATCATCATTTGCCAAGTTGTTAAGTAGAGAATATGCCATTTCTAAGTAAGTAACCATAAACATTCAGAATAGTCACTGATTCTGATCATTAAAAATAATGACTTATATCAACCTAGTTAGATGAAAATGGGGAAATGTAGTTTCTAATGCCAGCACATGGCCTGCAGCCACAATAATGGTCTTACTAAATTATTCTGCTCCTTGGATTTAACAAAAAGCATTGCTATGAAAGTGGTACTGTGTGTATAAGCATAAGGAGTTGAAACACGCTCTTGTGAATCATGTGGATACTTTTACCCACATCCTCAAGGATGGATAAACCATACATGGCCTAACGAAATACAAAGGGATGCTCTTCTCTGGGGATTTTGCACAAACCAAGTAAAGGGACACAAATGTTTAGCTGGCAAACTCCCCAAAATGAGAAATGTAGTGATAAAGACACAAAATGCAAAACCTTTGAGCTCACTTATATTCCTTCAGTTTCTTTTATATCTCCTTGAATGAGCAGTAAGGATGCATCTAGATTGGCATTAATTATCTAAATTAAATCTGCTTAATTGTGCCACTTTAACCTCCTTATCCCTCCAGTACTTTGGATGGTTGACCTACCAACTGACACTTCCTCTTTTATCTAGAGAAGTTGTTATTCTAGTGATACCTGAAAAATATTCTTCAGAAGATCCCCAGCTAAACTGATGCAGAGAATAAACCAGGAGACAGCTCTAGGCTAACTTATGGCTTGGTTAATTTAGCCTCTGTTATCTCCTTGAGAAGTCACAAGTGCAATGAATATCTGCTCTCAGGAAAATGCACACACTGACAATTCAATATGTGGGCACACTTGCTAAAATCCAACTTGCCAAAACACACACACACACACACACACACACACACACACACATGTACACATGCATGCACATACACACCCCTCAAATCCTTCTAAGCTAAGGATGTAATTAGTAGTAAATGACACTTGTTCAATATCTTTCAAAAGATGTATTTATATTTATCTCATCTGACCAACATAACAATTCTGAGTATGTACCTTTACAGCAAAAGGTAATGTATTTGGAGCACAGGGAGCAAAAATAAAGAGAAATATGGGATGAAAAAAAGATTTCAGGAGGGATTAGGTATTGTAGGATTTATAACTCATCAAAAGACTTCAGTTTTATTCTAAGGGATTCACAAGTTGACTGGAGTATTTTAAGGAAGACAGTGGTATGATCCAATTTCTATTTTTAAAACATCATTTTGATAACCCTGTGGTAAGTGAATTATGGAGAAAGCATGGAAGCACTGACTAGGCATTTGCAATAGTCCAGGTGAGAAATGACAGCAACGTAGACTAGATTGAAAGCAGAGGGTATGGCGGGAGGTGGTTAGATTGTTTTATGAACCAAACACACATGTAAAACTTGTAGAGGAGTGCCTGGAACAGTAATAGTGATGATGACAACGATGACGACTGAGCTTTTAGAATTTGTTTTTTTACTCTTCATCTCTCCCTTTCGATTTATGCACTATGAACATTTGAATTGTATCTCATTAATATCATTTTCTAGGCCATTAATAAGGTTTTTCACTTCTTTTTTTTTTTTTAATTTTTTTTTTCAACGTTTTTTATTTATTTTTGGGACAGAGAGAGACAGAGCATGAACGGGGGAGGGGCAGAGAGAGAGGGAGACACAGAATCGGAAACAGGCTCCAGGCTCCGAGCCATCAGCCCAGAGCCTGACGCGGGGCTCGAACTCACGGACCGCGAGATCGTGACCTGGCTGAAGTCGGACGCTTAACCGACTGCGCCACCCAGGCGCCCCAGGTTTTTCACTTCTAATTTAAGAGCAAATACTTTCCTCTCCTCTCCCTTGGAACCCATTAAAATGTCGTTAAATATATAGTCCCCCATATAGGATTATTGTGATATAATCTTACAACCATAAACATAATAGAAGCTGGGATATCAGCAGAGCAAGTTTTCTAAAACACCTCTGGAATATGAAAAACAGATGGGCTGATAACCCCAGAGAGTGCAGAAGCCAAGGAGAAGATAAAGCTACCCCTGACAACAAGGCAAGTAACTTCAGAGGGTCAGAGGGAGAAGAGGGACTGAAAGAGAAGGATTGATTGAGTTCCTATGACAGCAGTACTCTATCCCTTACCAAGAGGCCAGGCAGTAACTACCCAAGCAAATGCACACAACAACACAAGCAAAGGACAATTATTATCTAAATAAATTTATCTGTGAAGAGAGAATAGGAGACACTGGTGTCTTTTGGCATTTAGGGAGGTCCAGGCACAATGACTGACGCCCAGTTCCATTCACTATTTGGCAAAAGCTGCTTGTTAATAAAACCCATTTTTGAACAAACTATTATCGGTCAACCATTTTATGGCATCATTTTGAAATATTAAAGGAAACAGAGGTAATGCAAGAATGGAAAGGTAATTTATCCTTAGAAAGATTTATGTGTATGTATATAGACACATATAGCATTCATAAAATAAAAGGATGTCATGGCTTGTCATGAAAGGATCACAGGAAAAGAAATAAGCATTCAAAATTTAAAATACTTCTTTTTTAAAATTTTTGACGTTTATTTTTGAGAGAGAGAGAGAGAGAACGGGGGAGGGGCAGAGAAAGAGGAACATACAGAATAGGAAGCAGGCTCCAGGCTCTGAGCTGTCAGCACAGAGCCTGACATGGGACTTGAACTCACGAATAGCAAGATCATGACCTGAGCTGAAGTTGGGCGCTTAACCAACTGAGCCACCCAGACGCCCCCAAATTTAAAATACTTCTGAAAAAAAGCAAGGAAGATAAATGAGAAAAAGATAAAGTCAAAGAAATTCCTCAAACATATATATTAATAGCACATAATCACGGGAAATATGAGATAAAAGAAAGTTATACAGTATCCATTTAAAATAGTGTTGAACTGGGGCACCTGGGTGGCTCAGTCGGTTAAGCGTCCGACTTCAGCTCAGGTCACGATCTCGCGGTCCATGAGTTCAAGCTCCACGTCGGGCTCTGGGCTGATGGCTCAG
This sequence comes from Panthera uncia, assembly GCF_023721935.1. Lineage (NCBI taxonomy): Eukaryota > Metazoa > Chordata > Mammalia > Carnivora > Felidae > Panthera > Panthera uncia. The sequence continues at coordinate 7,809 of NW_026060043.1, read as the reverse complement.
AGCCTGGAGCCTGCTTCCGATTCTGTGTCTCCCTCTCTCTCTGCCCCTCCCCCATTCATGCTCTGTCTCTCTCTGTCTCAAAAATAAATAAACGTTAAAAAAAATTAAAAAAAAATAAAATAGTGTTGAACTAATTAGAGTTCTGAGAAGGAACCACAGAGGAAGGTTGGAGAGAAATTATTTAAAAGAAAAAAAAAGTAAGAATATTTCCAGAGCTAAGGGAGATGTATTCAAACTAAAAGAGCTTGACAAATATTGAGCAAAATTAATAACAATTTAAAAAATCTGTTTTAGATCTACCATGGTAACGTTTTAGGAAATATGAATGTTCCATGCATCTGCTGGCGTATGACAAACCACTTCAACACTTAGTAGCTTTGAACAACTGCAACATTTATTTTCTTGCAAATCTGAGTCTGGACAGGGCTCAGCTCATCTCTGTTCTACTTACCTACTGGAGCAGTTCAAAGGCTAGAACTGTACTCATTTCAAATGACACCCACTCACATGTCCGGAAGACTGGGAAAACAAACATCTGGGCTGAAACAGTTGGGTCTCCAGAGGCATCTCTCTCTATCTCTATCCCGAAGCCAGTCCCTCATATTGTAGACCTCTTGCATTAATCTGTTACATTTTTCATAACTCATCAAACAACATTGATACATTATGGCTAACGAAATTCTGTATTTTATTCAGATTTCATTTATTTTCCCTAATATCTTTTGAGGATTACTAGTATGACCTTTAATGTAAATTTAGCTGGTGTTTCTCTCATGGTAGAACTGTGATTATGCTTGTTTGAGGTAGATGATCACTGAGATGAGGTGCCATTCTCAATACCATATAGCAAGGGAACTTGACTTTCATACTGATGCGGTTAGCCTCATTCTCCTGGCTCAGGTACTGTGTGTCAGGTTGCTCTACTGTCAAGGTATTTTATTTCCCTTCTTTCTATATTATTTGGAAGCAAGTCTCTAAGCACAGCCCACACACGAAGGGTGAGAAGTTACGCCCTACCTCTTTGAGGGAAGAGTAGCTATATAAATTATTTGGAATTCCTCTGTATGGAAGACTTGTCTCTTCTCTCCCATTTAATTTGCCACCATTTCAGTCTGAACTCATGAATATTTATTTTATATTTGGGGCTATAATTCAATATTACTTCATTTATTTTGTTGCTCAAATTGTTTCAGCTCTGACTATGAGGCGTTCTTTTAGTTGGTTCCACATTCCTTCTGATACTACAAGATCAGAAGGATCTTGTTTCCTGCCCCAGCCCTAGAATTAGCCATTTCTCAAAAAAGCCTTGTGTACTTTCATTGGAGAATGGGGTTTGAAACTAAGACCTGGACTCTGGGGATGCTCATTGCTTTTAGCTCTTCTCAGCAGATAGAGCAAAGAAATATATGTATCTGTATAATGCATGCACATACACCTATCTATGTGTTCACATATCTATCAGTATTTATACTAAGCTAAACTCGAGTCCAAACTGATAGCTCTAATTTTAGTCAAGTATCTCATGGCTCATTCTAGCCTTCCCCTCTTGCTTATCTGTAACTTCCCATTCCCTCCTCCTTAAAAGTCCTGACTCCTACCATCTAGCATCGATTTACTTATTGTTTGAGTCTACATGTGTAGTGGTTTCAGAATTGTGAACCTGTACTCCCGTGAGAGACAATTTTACCAACTAGAGTACAACACTTACCTACACTTCCTTTGTCTTTGGTCTTACACTGTCTAGTCATTTCCTAAGTTATTTAGATCAATACTCCTTTTTCTCCGCCCTTTTCAGTGAAGTTACATCTTGTATTTGTATTAGATCCTTTTGTCACAGTCTGCATTCAATTCTGGGATCCTTTGCCTTCCTGGTTGAGTTTTTAAAAATTTGCATGTATATTTACTCTTTATGCTGTGAAGTTCTACAGGATTTGACACATAGTGTTAAACAGTCTCACGAGAATAGTCTCTCAGCTCTAAAAAATCTTGTATCCTATACCTAATCCTAGTCACCCCTCCCCAACTCCAAGCCTTGGCACCATGGATCTGTTTTCCATCTCTATAGTTTTCCCTTCTCTAGAATGTCATATAATGAAAGCACGCAACATGCAATCTTATAAAACTGATTTCTTTCACTTAGGAATTTGCATTTAAGATTCATCCATGTTGCTGTGGATTAATAGCTCGTTTCTTTTGATCACTGAATAATATTCAGCAGTGTTAATCTAAAATAATTCGTTTATTCATTATCCTACTGAAGAACACCTTGGTTGCTTCCAGTTTGGGGCATTTATCACTCTTTCAACTGAGCCTAGGAAGCCACACATCATTTATTCTGGGTATATCCTATCCGTTAAAAATAATTCACTAAAATCAGCCATATTCAAGTAGAGAGGAATTAAACCCCATGTTTTATAGAAGGAGTGTCAACGTGTATGTGTGGGCATGTTGTAAACCTACCTCAATATGGTAAAGAAAAAGTCTTGCCTGTCCTCAGGGATTTTTTGACTATCAAAATTCAGTTGATAGATGTATTCGTTTTCTATTGCCAGGTAACAAATGATCACAAAGTTGGCTGCTTAAAACAAAAGCAACTTATTAGCTCAGCATTCATTGTTTCACCGTCAGTAGGTCAGAAATCTGGCACAGTATGAATGGGTTCTCTGCCCAGGGCCTCATATGGCTGAGCTCAAAGTGTCAGGTGTTGTTGGCAGGACTAAGTTCTTATCTGAAGGACGTGGGAAAGAGTCCCCTTCTGAGCTCATTTGGGACTTCGGCTGGATTTGTTTCCTTGTGCCTGTAGGACTGAGGTCCTGATCGTCTTGCTAGCTGTCAGCAGGGGTTTGCTGTCAATTTCTACAGCATACCCTCTACCACGTCCTCCCCAATCATTAGCGGTTTACCTTTTTTAGAGTCAGCAGGATGGCATCCGTCTGACTTCTTGCTCTCCTTCCTCTGTATCTGAAATTAGCACCCAGATTTAAATGGCTCATGTAATAAAGTTAGGTTCTTACAAGTAGTTTCCCTTTCTTAAAGTGAAGTGCCATATAACATAACATAAGCACAGGACTAGAATCCACCATATTCACATTGTGGGGATTATGCAAGTTCTGTACAACAGGATATGGGGATCTTGAGGACCATCGTAGAGTTCTGTTTACTAGACTCATGGACTAAATTTAAAATAAGACACATATTTGACAAGCTGTTGGGATGTGGGAAGGAAGAAGTCTTTATTATTATTATTATTATTATTATTTCAGGGACAGAGGGAATCTTAGAGAACCTTAAGCAGGCTCCACACTTAGTGCAGAGCCTGATATGGGGCTTTTGATCCCATGACCCTGGGATCATGACCTGAGCTGAAATCAAGAGTGGGACACTCAGCCGACTGAGCCACCCAGGAACCCTAAGAATAATCCATTTGAACATGTTTTCTTGAGTGACACAGTAGAAATTGAATTGAAGTTTGGGGTTCCTGGGTGGCTCAGTCGGTTAAGCGTCTGACTTCAGGTCATGTTTGGTTCATGAGTTCGAGCCCTGCCTGGGGCTCTGTGCTGACTGCTCAGAGGCTGGAGCCTGCATTGGGTTCTGTCTGTCTGTCTGTCTGTCTCTCTCTCTCTCTCTTTGCCCCTCCCAGGCTTGCGCTGTCTCTCAAAAATGAATAAACGTTAAAAAAAATTAAAAAAAAAAAAAGAAATCGAACTGAAGTAAATTACTGAGGTAGGCAAGGGGCACTATGCACATGATTAAAGTAATAAAAAAACTTTATTGATTTTCGATTCTTAGGCTCACTTCACAGATAAAACCTGGAAGTTTTGTCATAATGGCCAAATTGAATTTAAATATCACCAATCTTGAAAATGTAAATGTCAAAATATAGCTCATACAAGTTGGTGGGAAGAAGAAGGATGAAAGGTAAAGGAATGATTATGGATATTGATATACTCTCTAACAATAAAGGGATTCAGTCTATGAAAAAGGGATTCTGTTTATTAAAAAAGCGTTTAAACCATGGGCTGGCGATTTTGTTTCCTTTAGGGCACATGATAGACTTTGTAGGTCATATGGTCTCTCTTGCAACTAATCATTGGTTATTGTGTTATGAAAAAAACCACTGACAACCATAAGCAGATGGATATGGCTGTGTTCCAATAAACTTTATTTTTAAAAAGGTGGCAAGTTGGATTTAGTCTACAGACAGTAGTGTTTCAATCCCTGGCTTAAAATATATTCTTTAAAAACATTAAAAAAAAAGTAATGCTATTATTTTATTGAGAAGAGGTGAGAATGAGGCAGATTTTTTAAGTAAGCTAAATTTTCAAAGTCATGGTATAACAAGCAATAAATAACGCCTACTCTTGATAAATCAAGAAATAGTAATATTAACATACCATTTAGAGGAAATGGATATAACTAAGCATAGAAATCTAAGCATAGAAATCACTAACAATGGCTTCTATGGGTATGACTATGGTGAGAAAAGAAAGGGTAAGGGACTAAGGCTTTTAAACATAAACTACTCTGTACTGTGAGATTTTTAAATATTTACATATTACTTTAATAAATATGAAAAAATATAAACTACTGAATGAAACAGATTTATAGACAGATCCTCCATTTGCCAAATTGACTCATTAATTAACATTTATTATATTATTACAACTTAAATCAATATTAATGTCCCAAACTGCATTAATATCTGGAATATAATATTTTACATTATTCATAAAACTATAGCAAGGGTTCTTTTTTCTTAATATAATTTATTACCAAATTGGCTAACATAGAGTGTGTAAAGTGTGCTCTTGGTTTTTGGGGTAGATTCCCATGGTGCATCGCTTACATACAGCACCAGTGATCATCCCAACAAGTGCCCTCCTCAATGCCCATCACACATTTCCCCCTCTCCCCCAGCCCCCCATCAACCCTCAGTTTGTTCTCTGTACTTAAGAGTCTTTTATGGTTTTCCTCCCTCCCACTCTGTTTGTAACTATTTTTTCCCCTTCCCTTCCTCCATGGTCTACTGTTAAGTTTCTCAAGATCCACACATGAGTGAAAACATATGATATCTGACCCTCTCTGACTGACTTATTTCACTCAGCATAATAACTTCCAGTTCCATCTACATTGCTGCAAATGGCAGGGTTTCATTCTTTCTCATTGTCAAGTAGTATTCCATTGTATACATAAACCACATTTTCTTTATCAATTAATTCATCAGTTGATGGGCATTTAGGCTCTTTCCATAATTTGCCTATTGTTGAAAGTGTGTATAGCAAGGGTTCTTACATTCCATGTTAAAATTTAGAAATAATATGAAACACCAGATAGTATTTCCCTGAATGACCAGCTTTTATATTATATTAAAAAAAAAAGAAAAAAAAAAGACTAAGAAGCAATGACTTGTCCTTGTGAAAATATGCAGGTTTTTCTTTCAAGAACTCAACAACCATTCTCGGAATACAACATTACAGAATATATTCATGTTTATTTCAATTTCACAGAGAAGAATTCTTATTAGCATTGATCGTCTTCAAGAATTATAGTGATTTTCTTGTTCTATAGTTTTCTTAGCTGGACCACTGCTAAGAATCTGTCTCACCTGTGAATTTCCCTAAGACTTTGGTTATTTACCATGACACCATCTGTCCCAGTCAGAGACTACATTATGGTCCAACAGTCTGTTCTCTTTTAATATCCTTATCGTTAAGAACTTCCATTCCTTTTTATTAATGCTTATAATTCCACTTTTTAAAATGAAGAAATTCTTCTTTATATAGGAAGTAGAATGAAAATATGAGACAGGCAGTTTCATTTCATCTTTGATATTTATTAATATGATTGGCTATAGGCAATGAATCAACATTTTTCTTTGTTGCACATCTGAACATACATGAAACATGAAATATACAAAACTATTTTGTGTGAATTAGAGAGTACCACATGATTTCAAATCATTATTTTAGTAAATTATAGACTATGAGTTACTATCCATTGGGGAGTATTTTATTAAAAACCATTAATAAAATCAGCGCATCATCAAATTAACAATTTTTATGAGTACCATTAATTTGGTTAACACTTAAATTGTTCTTTCTATGACTGTATGATTATGAGAAATAAAAACATAATAAATGTACTCATGGGAATTAGAAAACTGGTTCAAATTAACCTATTAGAGTTTTATTTTTACAAGTGTTTTCACTATTTGGAGAAGTATAGTGTGTCACCCATTTCGAGCAAATCCAAACCAATGTTAATCTCCAAATGGAAATGAAAAGTGTTCTTTCTTCAGGATGCCAGTTTAAACTATATCTAAAATAGTAAACTTAAGTTTCCCTAGTCGTTTGCCTTGAAATGCCCAGTAATATTTGTAATACTAATTGTAACAGAACTGTTGTAAATGACATGCCTACCATTTGTCAGGCACTATGCTAACTACTTTACGTATGTTGTGTTTTCTTTAGTTGACTCAGCATCCTATGAGTAGATGTTACCCTTTTAAAATGCATCAGAAAACTTGGGTCTGAGGTATTAAATATTACGCCATACAGGATAAATGTTTGAACAAAAATCAAACTCTGCGTTGACTAAATTTGAAATTAAAAGTTTCTCAGTATTCCTGTGGGTGAAAGGATAGAGGAGCAGACAGAAAAGACCTATTCTTGAAAGAGACGTAACAAAAAGAACAAAAAGGGAAGACGGGGGGAAAATGCTTGGAGGAAACCTCTACCTGTTTAGATGAGGAAAAGAGGTCTGTTAGCGTCACGTGTAGCTGAAAGTTTGAATATCATAGGTGAAAAGATTTCTATACTCTTAACTAATACTGAATTATTAAGAAAGGGGCATCAGAAGAAATCTGGAAGAGAGAAATTGGAAGCTGCCTTTGAAAGAGTTTAACGATTAGACCAGGCACTAATGAAACTGGTTGATAAAAAAGAATTAGGTGAAACAACAGAGTGATGTGGGGGGTTGGAAGAAATAAGAACTTGACCATAGACAGGTGGTTCTGAATTATTACATGTATAGGCTATCACAGATGTGGGATGAAATGATGAGGAAATGCCTCTTGGGATGGGATGTATTTAACTTCAAGCTATCAAAGCCATATTCATTATAGAAAACAAAAAAGGAAATAGAAATCAGGAAATCCATTGAACTATATTTTAAACTTAAAAAAATTTTTTTAACGTCTATTCATTTTTGAGAGACAGAGAGACAGAGAGCAAGCAGAGTTGGAGCGGAGAGAGAGGGACACCCTGAATCCGAAGCAGCCTCCGGGCTCTGAGCTATCAGCACAGAGCCCGATGCAGGGTTTGAACTCACGGACCAGACCGCGAGATCATGACCTGAGCTGAAATCTGATGTTTAACCAACTGAGCCACCCAGGCACCCCAAACCACCTTTTAATATAATGTCATGTATTATTCCCACATCTCCAAAATAAGTGCACACATGCAGATACACACATACTAAAATGCTTCTAGATCTGCATTGCCTCTGTAACAATGCCACCATGGATCCAGCCGCCCAACAAATAAACCTAAGAGTCATTTCATTTTCCCATTTTCTTTTCTGTTCTCATAAGGAATCACAAGCCCTTTCGACTCAATCTTCTAAACATCTCCAACCTCTGACTGCTGGATAACTAGAATAGATTTGCCTGCACATTGTCTTGTGGCCCCCACAAACCCCAACCCATCCTCTGTATTGCCTGTAGGGTGATATTTCTAGTGTGCGCACGCACGTGCTCGCACGGACACACACACACACACACACACACACACACACACTGATGGTATAATT
>NW_026060042.1:0-24793 GCF_023721935.1 Panthera uncia | reverse complement strand
TCTTCAAACATTGAAAACCACGACATGACAGGGGCGCCCCGGGGGGGCTCAGTCGGTTAAGCATCTGACTCTTGATTTTGACTCAGGTCATGATCTCACGGTTCGTGAGATCGAGCCCCCGTCCGGGCGGACAGCTCGGAGCCTGGAGCCTGCTTCAGATGCTGTGTCTCCCTGTCTCTCTGTCCCTCCCCCACTCGGGCTCTGTCTCTCTCTCTCAAAAATAAACAAACATAAAAAAGTTTTTTAATAAAAAAAAAAAAACCCAGACACAGAAGACCAACATATGATCCATTTATGTGAAATCTGCAGAAGCAGCAAATCTATAAAGACAGAAAATAGACTGGTTGTTTACCAGGGGCTGGGAGGGAGGGAGAGATTGGGGAGTGATGGCTAAGGGGTATGGTGGTGTGTTTTTTTTTTTAATTTTTTAATGTTTATTTATTTTTGAAAGAGAAAGAGAGAGAGACAGAGCGCGAGCAGGGGAGGGGCAGAGAGAGAGGGAGACCCAGAATCCGAAGCAGGCTCCAGGCTGCGAGCCGTCAGCACAGAGCCCGACGCGGGGCTCGAACTCACGAACTGGAGAACAGATTAGTGGTCACCAGGGGTCCAGAAGGAGGTCAGAGCAGGGAAAATGGGGTGGCCACGCCAGGACAATGCGGGGTCGGTGAGGGAGACATTGTGATGGAATGATCTGTATTCCGACCCGGTCAGTGTCGGGACATCCTGCTTGGGATACCGGACAGTCGATCCTTGTTATTTGTAGAATCCATACTTGCGAATGCAAATTCGGAAACCCCCAAAGTCAATACTGGCGGCACTTTCCGGGTCATTCCCAGACATGCACAGAATGGAAAAAAATAAGTCAATAAATAAAAAACTTGAGTCGCCCAGCACACATTCCCAGCTGAAGTTGAACGGGGCTACAGGTCTGCCTTCCCCTTGCAGCTCCCACGCTGTAAACAAGCGTCCTTTTCACGGTCTATTTAAGTGCCACATTTTTTACATTTTTGTGCTTTCTGTCAGTGGTTTTCCTGTTTAAAACAGCCCCCAAGAGTCGTGCTGTCCAGAGTCCCCACGCGCAAGAAGGCTGGGATATGCCTCACGGAGAAAACGTGGACGATGTTTACGTGCGTTAGAAGAACTTCCCTCAGGTGTGAGTTACAGAGCTGTTGGCCTGAGTTCAAGGCGAAGGAATCCACAAGGGATATTATGTAAGGTGTTTTCAAACAGAAACACACAGAAAACAAAGTTACATATTAATGGTTTCGTGAACATGTTGTAACCAGAAGCTGGCCAGAGCCTAACTGTATGCAGCCCCCGCCCCCAGCCCCGCCCCCCCGCCCCCCCCCCCCCCCGCCCTCCACCTTTATTCAGAGTGCGCAAACGCAGCATTTAAGGCAACTTGACATAGCATGACTGCCGCGAATGAAGAGAATCAACTGTACTATAGTTGTTTTTTTTTTTTTTTTTAACATTTATTCACTTTTGAGAGAGAGAGAGCACACGTGAGTGGGGCGGGGAGGGGGCAGAGGGAGAGGGGGACAGAGGATCCCAAGCGGGTGCAATGCTGGCAGCAGCGAGCCTGAAAAGGGGGCTCAAACTCAAGCCGCGAGATCAAGACCCAAGCCGAAGTCAGATGCTTAACTAACTGAGCCCCCCAGGTGCCCCTCAGCTTGTAGGCCACTTTTATAAGATGTTCCCATTGGAGAAAGCTCAGTAAAAGGCACACAGGATCTCTCTGTATTTATTTCTTTAGCATTTTTTTTAATTTTTAAATTTAATTTTTAAAAAAGTAATCTCTTTGCCTGATGTGGGGCTTGAACTCCTGACGCCAAGATCAAGAGTGCGATGCTCCAGTGACCACCGAGCCAGCCAGGCACCCCTCTCTGTGTTTTTATTTTTAGTTTCTTAATGTTTATTTGTTTTTGAGAGAGAGAAAGAGAGAGACACACGCGGGGGGAGGGGGGTGAGTGGGGGAGGGGCAGAAAACTGCAACGTGAATCTGGGGCGCCTGGGTGGCTCGGTCGGTTAAGCCTCGGACTTCGGCTCAGGTCACGATCTTGTGGTCCGTGAGTTCGAGCCCCGCGTTGGGCTCTGTGCTGTCAGTTCAGAGCCTGCAGCCTGTTTTGGATTCTGTGTCTCCCTCTCTCTCTGCCCCTCCCCCGCTTGCCCAAGCTCTCTTGCTCTCAAAAATAAATAAACATTAAAAATTTTAAAAAAAATTGTTAAATAAACAACAATAAAATAACACGCTGTCCTGGAATCCTGAAAACAGCCTTTGTTATCACTAGACCACACACATACACACACACTGTGATTTTGGAGATTTATTCATTCTTTCAACAAACACTTCCTTTAAAAAAAAAAATTAATGTTTATTTTTGAGAGAGAGAAAGGGCATGCGCAGGGGAGGGGCAGAGAGAGAGGGAGACACAGGATCAGAAGCAGGCTCCAGGCTCCGAGCCGTCAGCACCGAGCCCGACGCGGGGCTCGAACCCACGAACCGGGCGATCGTGACCTGAGCTGAAGGGGGACGCTCAACTGACTGAGCCACCCAGGTGCCCCACTCCTAAGTTTTTTTAGATTGTAAAAGATACATAACATAGGGGCACCTGGGTCACTCAGTCGGTAGAGCGAGCATCGACTCTTGATCTTGGGGTCGTGAGTTCAAGCCCCATGTTGGGTGTAGGCCTTACCTAAAAAAAAAAAAAAAGAAAAAATATGCATAACACAAACTTTATCATTTTAACCATTGAAAAGTGTAAAATTCAGGGCTTGGGTGGCTCAGTTGGCCAAGTATCTGACTCCTGATTGTGTCTCAAGTCAGGATCCTAGGGTCGTGGGATGGTGCCCCATGTCAGGCTCCTTGCTGAGGGGAGAGCCTGCTTGGGATTCTCTCTCTCTCCCCCTCTCCCTTCTTGTGCTCTCTCATGTGCGCTCTCTCTCAAAATAAATAAGTAAACATTTACAAAAAATAAAATAGGGGCGCCCGGGTGGCTCAGTCAGTTGAGCGGCCGACTTCGGCTCGGGTCACAATCTGGCGGTTCGTGGGTTCGAGCCCCGCATCGGGCTCTGTGCTGACGGCTCAGAGCCCGGAGCCTGCTTCGGATTCCGTGTCTCCCTCTCTCTCCCCCTCCCCCACTCATGCTCTGTCTCTCAAGAATAAATAAACATTACAAACTTCATTAAAAAAAAAGTAAAATAAAAGGGTAAACTTCAGTGTCATTCAACGCATTCACAATGCTGTGCAACCATCCCCACTCTTTCGGTCTCTATAGACTTGTCTCTTCTGGATAGTTCATATGAATGGAACCATACAATATTTATCCTCTGGCATCTGGCTTCCTTCACTCAGTGCGATGTTTCAAGGTTCATCCACCTCGTCAGAACTTCCTTTCATTTTTTTCCCCCCACTGAGGTATTTTATTTGTGCGTACGTATTACACCCTTCGAGAAAGACTGCCGGGACTCTCCCTCCTATACGTTGTTGTCCTACTTCCTCTTGGTCCGAGACACCAGCTGTGGTTTGTCAGTGCAAATAAGATCAGACTAATGGGACGGGTCTGGAAGCTTCAGAGCAATTTTCCCAGCTCCGTGATCGTCAGTGATTTCCGTGTAATCGGGCTTCGTCATCGCAATCAGAAGCTGGAAAATGACTCTGGAGCGTGGCCTAATAAGAACTTGGCAGATGCTCCCCTCGTCGGCATTGTTAATGCTCTGGAGTTCTCGAAAGCCTCCGCCAGGACGTTCACACCAGCCTGATGGAGGCGGGGAAAGATGGAGGGCGAATAATGTTCCCTTGTGTGGACCTACGACATTTGGGTTATCCACTCATTCGTCGGTGGACTCGAGTTGTTTCCTAGACGGCTCAGACGCCTACGTCTCCTCCCTTTCTGCCCACTCTCAGTGGGGACGTTGCTTTCTACATCACTGAGAGAAGAGAACCCACCAGAGGAAAACCTTCCCAGACTCCTCCCCACCCATCTACCTCTTGCCTCCTCCCACTACTCGGTGTATCAGTTATCTACTGCTGCGTAACAAAAAATCCCTCTATGACATCCATGGATTCTGTAGGTCAGGAATTTGAGCGAGGCACAGCGAGGACAGCTTGTCTCTGTGCCCCGATATCTGGGGCCTCGGCCGGCTAGAGTGGCAGACCTGGGAGGCAACTCCCTGCTGGGAGCCAGAAACAGCTGGAGGAATCTTCGCGACGTCCAGGAGTTGGTGCCGGCAGCTGGTGGCCGGGACCTCAGCTGGGCTGACGGCTGCCATACCTTTATGGGACCTCCCGGCGTGGGCTCCTTGATCATCCGCACAGCCAAGTGGCTGGGTTCCGGGAGCGGGTGCCCTAAAAGCAAGTGGGAGATACCTGGTCCTCGGAAGCCTCACCTCCACTCGCTTTACTGGTCTGCGTAGACGCGAAGTTTTGCCCAGTGTCAAGGGCGAGGGAACGTACCCTCACACAAAACACCCTCAGCGGGAGTGGGGGGGGGGTGGGGCGCGGCGCCCGGGTGGCTCAGCCGGTTAAGCATCCGTCTCCCGGTTTGGGCTCAGGTCGTGATCTCAAGGTTCGTGAGTTCGAGCCCCATGTCGGCCCCGCGCTGCCAGTGTAGAGCCTGCTTGGGATTCTCTCTCTCTCTTCCTGTCTCCCTGCCCCTCCCCCACTCGCACTGTCTCTGTCTCTCTCAAGAGAAACACATATGCTTAAAAAAAAAAAAACACAGTGGGAGGCACGTCGAGGTCGCACTGTAAGAGCGTGTGGGATGGGAGAGATTGTTGTGTCTATCTTTGGCAAACGCTGTGGCCGCCCTTGAGCCTGGGGACCCTTCCTGTTTTGCCTAGATATGGACAACATTCCAGCCGGGCTCCTCTCTCTCCTCCGCTTCTCCTCTGGCATCTAGGAATCTAGCTCACCCCCACCAGCACTCAAAACGGTTTGATCTTCTCTGACCTTTCTATTAAAAAAAAAAAAAAATACTGATCCGAGCGCTTGGGTGGCTCAGTTGGCGAAGCGTCTGACTCTTGATTTCGGCTCAGGTCACGATCTCACGGTTCACGAGTTCGAGCCCCGCATCGGGCTCTCTGTCGGCAGTGCAGTCTACTTGGGATACTCTGCCTCTGTCTCTCTCTCTCTCTCTCTCTCTCTCTCAAAAATAAATAAATAGGGGCGCCTGGGGGGTTCAGTCAGGTAAGCGTCCAACTTCAGCTCAGGTCATGATCTCACGGTCGTGAGTTCGAGCCCCGCATCGGGCTCTGTGCTGACCGCTCGGAGCCTGGAGCCTGCTTCGGATTCTGTGACTCCCTCTCTCTCTGCCCCTGCCCCGCTCACAGTCTCTCTCTCTCTCTTAAAAATAAATAAACATTAAAAAACATTTTTTAATAAATAAGTAAATGTTAAAAAATACGGACTCCCCAGCCCCCTCTATTATATCCTCAGCCCTTAGGACAGTGTCTGGCGCATAGTAGGCGCCTAGTGAATATCCTTTGAGCAACATTTTGAGTGAAACTGGTAATAAGAGTTGCCTCCGGGAAGGGGACCTGCGTGGGCAGCAGATATCGTTTAAAAGATTGTGAGCTGCCGGCACCCAACCTGAAAGGTACTCCCCCCTCTCCTTTGAAAATCCTAAAAATGGAATACTTTTCCCTTTAGGCCTTTCGAACCTTCTGAGTTACACAGTCTGACTACATCTTACCCATTGACGTGAATAGATTGTATTATTTTTTAAATCTTATTTTTAATGCTTTCACTTTCGAGAGAGAGAGAGAGAGAGAGAGAGACAGAGCACGAGCAGGGGAGGGGCAGAGAGAGAGAGGGAGCCACAGAATCGGAAGCGGGCTCCAGGCTCCGAGCGGTCAGCCCAGAGCCCCACACGGGGCTCGAACCCACGAATCACGAGATCATGGGCTGAGCCTAAGTCAGACGCTGAACTGACAGAGCCCCCCAGGCGCCCTATATATCGTATTTATTTATTTATTTACTTATTTATTTACATCTTTATTTTTGAGAGAGAGAGAGAGAGAGAGAGAGAGAGAGAGAGATACAGAGTGAGAGCGGGGGAGGGGCAGAGAGAGAGAGGGAGACACAGAATCCGAAACGGGCTCCAGGCTCCGAGCTGTCAGCACAGAGCCCGACGCGGGGCTCGAACCCACAGACCGCGAGATCATGACCTGAGCGGAACCCGGACGCTCAACCGACTGAACCACCCAGGCGCCCCAATATTGTATTATTTTTAAAGATTAGCCCAGCATGGGGCGCCTGGTGCGGGGGCGGGGGGGGGGGGGCTCCTTCGGTTAAGCGTCCAGCTTCAACTCGGGTCTGATCGTGTGGTTGGAGAGTTCGAGCCCTACATCGAGCTCTGCACTGACAGTGCAGAGCCGGCCTGGGGTTCTCTCTCTCTCTCTCCCTCTCTCAAAATAAATAAACTGAAAAGGAAAAGGAAGAAAAAAAAAAAAAAAGATTCGCTCAGCCTCTGGCCCCAAATGAGTCAGCAACTGAAAATCGCGTGTTGTCACTGGGGTGGGACCCCCGCCTTTCAACCCTGCCTTTCAACCCTGCCTTTCATTCTCCTTCCCTGAACACCGACGCCTGGGAATCTCTGTCTCCTCTGAGCCTCCCCACGCTGGCCCGGCCCAAGGGCAGCCCTAGAAGTGTTTGATCCGACCACTTCAGAGCCTTGACCTTGGACGGCAGCCCATCAGAGGCCCCTGGCCTTGTTGGGAATCCTCCCCAGAGGAGCCTTTGAGGATGGGATGGAAGGCAGTAGCCGGATGGGGCGCTCAGGAATGCAGGCCTGGGTCAGGAAGAGGCAAGGCTGAGGGGAGACGGGGAGGCAGCCAAGGTCAGCCTCCCGGGGCGTTTACTGATGAAGTTTCCGGGTGAAGGCGGGGGGCGCGGGGTCCGGAGCTGATGGCCAAGAGAGGATTCCCGAAGACGTCTTTGGTGCAAACAGGGGATTTTATTAAAGCCCGGGGACAGGACCCCGTGGGCGGGGAGAGCCACTCTGGGGTCGTGACAGGTAACTCGTCTATCCCCTCGGGTTGGGAGGGGATCAGGGATAGAGGAAGTCTCTCAGGTATTTCGGAAGCAAGGTTTCCAGGACCCTGAGGGGCTCTCTATGTTAGGAAAACGCCATTGATTACCGTTTAGTAAAACCTCAGTCGTCTGACCCTTCAGATGGATATCAGGGGCCATAAACTGGGAGTATCTTGGGGGAGTGGACATAAAGGAAGTTTCCAAAGGCCTTTTTCCACGTTCAAGTGGACTCACGGGATCCTGGGGGGGGGGGGGGGGGCGGGTCAGGATCATGTTAAGCCAATGAGAAGGAAAAACCAGCATAATCAAAATTCCCTTGCCGTTACCCGTATGGCTTCTGTCATCTCGCTTCCCTCCTAGGCCAGCCAGCCGCCAGGAGGCAGAGCTGGATTAGTCCCGCCCACCTGACCCGGAAGCTGAGCCTTTGGAGGTGACCGCCAAGGCTCCCTTTTGCCCCCAGCGAAGTGTCATCATCGAGGCAGCCGAGCCCCTGGGGGGAGGGCACTCTGCCCGTGTCAAGGACGTGCCAACGGGCTGGAGGCAGTAAGGGGACGTAATTCTTCATTTGCCTTAGTTTCCCCCATCTCCGCGGCAAGCACTTAAACCCCCTTCCTTTGTTCGTGGGGAGCCCCGGGGGTGTCCGGGGACTATCACACGTGTTCCGCCTGGGGGAGGGGCTGCTGCTGGCCTGTGCTGTGCCCTCAGCTTGCTCCATGCACCCTCGTCATTTACCGAGCAACTGCTGTGTACCCAGGTATGTGCTGGACAGGGCTGGGGACCCGTGGTGATCAGTCCAACCCCGGGCATTGCAGGAGACAGGCCGATGACTAGAGAGTGACAAGCCCGGGTTGAACAGGATCGGGATGGGGGCACCTGATGCAGCCAAGGAGGGCTTCCCGGAGGAGGGGATGCTACCAAGCCCCTGACAGAGTCGATGACTCCCACGGAGACCTGTCTTTTCAGCTGCATCTGATGACACTTTTCCCTCGTTCCCTTCAATCCGGCCGCACTGGCCTTCTTCCTGATTCCTGAACTCTCTGGGCTCATTCCCAGCCTCTGGGCCATTGTGCTCGCTGTTCCCTCCTCCTGCTTCTCCCTTCCCACTTCCTCACCAGGAGGGCAACTTCTCAGTCAGATCGCAGACCAATTATTCTTGCAGGATTTAACTTAAAAAAAAAACAACAACTGGGGCGCCTGGGTGGCGCAGTCGGTTAAGCGTCCGACTTCAGCCAGGTCACGATCTCGCGGTCCGTGAGTTCGAGCCCCGCGTCAGGCTCTGGGCTGATGGCTCGGAGCCTGGAGCCTGTTTCCGATTCTGTGTCTCCCTCTCTCTCTGCCCCTCCCCCGTTCATGCTCTGTCTCTCTCTGTCCCCAAAATAAATAAAAAACGTTGAAAAAAATAAAATAAAATAAAATAAAATAAAAACAACAAAAAACCAACAAAAACCCTGTTCCTACTTCCACGGACTCCTTTTTTTTGTCTGCCGAGGCCTCCCTTCACCCCCCAGCTCCCTGATCCCTGGCCGGGTGCCTGACAAAGAGTTGACGCCTGTCAGATCATTGTGGAGGAAGGAAGCTGACCTCTCCCTCTGGGGGTGCAACTCAGTCCGGTGCTCCTGCCCTTGTAGACGGGGTATGAAGGATTCAGAGTTGCTGTTGTTGTTTTAAAGGTTTATTTATTTTTGAGAGAGAGGGAGAGAGAGAGAGACAGAGCATGAGCAGGGGAGGGGCAGAGAGAGAGAGGGAGACACAGACTCCGAAGCAGGCGCCAGGCTCTGAGCTGTCGGCACAGAGCCTGATGCGGGGCTCGAACCCCCACACCGCGAGATCGTGACCCGAGCCGAAGTGGGACGCTCCACTGACTGAGCCACCCGGGCGCCCCAAGGATTCGCAGCTTTGATCCCCTGGACAGTTGGAGGCGGTGGGTCTTATGGGGATCCTTTGGTGCGGGGACAGAGGTGGCCAAAGTGCCTTTTGGGGAGGCCCTGCGGCTGGCTTGCAGAGGCCAGGCCAAGAGGGCCGGGTCTGAGGGACAAGCCTCGCCTCCCAGTGCCCCTAAGGGCTTCGTGCAGAACATTCCGTGGCGGGACCTTCTGGAACAGGCGATGAGGGCTTGGCAGCCCTGTCCAGTCCCCGCTCTCGGGTCACTGCCCCAGCCTCCTCGCAGCCCGCGCTCACCCTCCTCCATCCCTGTTCCCCACAGCAGCCCGAGGCAGTACTTTTTATAGAACACTTGAAAAAAATGTTAATAGGTAATTAAAGGCACAAATCTCTAAAAGCACAGGAGGGGGATGCAGTGAAAGCCTTCCCTTCCCCCCGGGGCCCCTCCGGGTGGGGGGGGGGCCTGGGGCCACCAGTTTCTTGGGTTTTTTCCCAGAGATAGTCGATCATATGTAAGTAAATACAGCTGGTGAAATGCTATGGAGGTAATTCACATGATCCTGCCCCCCCCCTTTTTTTTTTTTTTTTTTTTATTTATTTCTGAGACAGAGAGAGACAGAGCATGAACAGGGGAGGGGCAGAGAGAGAGGGAGACACAGATCCGAAACAGGCTCCAGGCTCTGAGCTGTCAGCACAGAGCCCGACGCGGGGCTCGAACCCACGGACTGTGAGATCATAACCTGAGCCGAAGTCGGAAGCTTAACCGACCAAGCTACCCAGGCACCCCCCCCCTTTTTTTTTAAACGTAAGGGTACATTCAGGGGCGCCTGGCTGGCTCAGTCGCTGGAGCCGGTGACTCTCGATCTCGGGGTTGTGAGTTCGAGCCCCACGTTGGTCGTAGAGCCTCCTTAAAAAAAAAAAAAAAAGAATATATTCACTTATTCAACACTTGCGTATTGAGCGCCTACTGTATGCCGGGTACCGTTCTAGGCCCTGGGGCTCCAGCGGAAAAGGGAGTTGACATTCCAAGTGGGGAAGACAGTAGATCGACAAAGTAAGTACATGTTAACATTACGTAGTGGGTCGGATGTTGGGAGTTGGGGTCCCTGGATGGCTTGGTCCTTAAGGGTTCGACTCTTGGTTTCTGCTCAGGTCAGGAGCTCACGGTTCCTGAGATCGAGCCCCCCCCCTCCCGACCCCCCGCGGGGGATTCTCTTCCTCTCTCTGTGCCCCTCACGCGTGTTTGTGTGAGTATGCTTTTTCTCAAAATAAACTTCAGTACTCGATCTCAAGTAGCTATCTCTCAGTGGGCTGTGGGGTTATGAGGAAATGCGACCTCATCTACCTTTCTTTCCGCCTTTGTTTCCCATATCCTTGGTTATCTGGGGGCAGGGATGCAAACAGCGGCGGGGGGACAGCACGTGCAAAGGCCCTGAGGTAGGAGCCTGAAGCGTTCCACATCCGGAAAGGAGCCGCGAAGCTGAAGAGCGGGGCTCACTCTTCGGCGAGAAGACTGAGGCCCAGACACGGCCTTGTAGCGACTTGTCCGAAAGTTGGCTTTCTCTTTCTCATCTGGGAGATGTCTCCCTGGTGCGCTGGGGCTGGCTCGTAACCATCTGGGAGAGCTGATTGCCAAACTTTCGGGAATTTTGCAAGCCTGTCGTTAAACTTGGCCAGTTGCCGGAAATGAAATGATGTGCACTCGCGATGAAATAAATTACATTAAACACAAAGACGATCGGTGGTCAACATGTGTCGCTCCGTAACGAGGAGGCTAATCTCTGCTCCAGAGATTATTTATGTCTTTCTTGTCCGCACGGTAGAAACACTCCCTAACGTGTGGGCCATTGGTGTCTGTGGTTTTGTTTTAAGTAGGCTTCGCGCCCAGCCTGGAGCCCCACCCGGGGCTTGAACTCACGAGCCTGAGATCAAGGCCTGAGCTGAGATCCGGAGCTGGACGCTTAACCGGGGCTACTGTGTATTTCTTCCGATCTCCGCTTTCGACAAGGTCATATTCGAAATCGGTAACCTGCAAATCAGGGCTGTTTCCTCCCCCAAAGAGCCAGTGGTTAACTATTTGCCAGCTCGCCGTTGTAATGCAGAGAGATTAGGCTCTTTTTTCTTTTTTTCCTGTAAAGTTGTGTACTATTTTTTTTTTAATGTGTATTTATTTTTTTTTTCAACGTTTTTTTTTTTTTATTTATTTTTGGGACAGAGAGAGACAGAGCATGAACGGGGGAGGGGCAGAGAGAGAGGGAGACACAGAATCGGAAACAGGCTCCAGGCTCCGAGCCATCAGCCCAGAGCCTGACGCGGGGCTCGAACTCACAGACCGCGAGATCGTGACCTGGCTGAAGTCGGACGCTTAACCGACTGCGCCACCCAGGCGCCCCTAATGTGTATTTATTTTTGAGAGAGAGAGACAGAGAGAGAAAGCAGGAGCAGAAGAGGGGCAGAGAGAGAGGGAGACACAGAATCCCAAGCGGGCTCCAGGCTCTGAGCTGTCAGCACAGGGCCCGACGCAGGGCTCGAACTCACGAACCGTGAGATCATGACCTGGGCCGAAGTCGGACGCGTAACCGACCGAGTTACCTGTCACCCAGGCGCCCCTGAGGCTTAAACTCTTGGATGGCTCTGGCTGCCTGATTCTCCCAAGGCCCCGGTCCTTCAGCGTTGGGGCCTGTCCCTCTGTCTTGTGACAGGAAGGTTGTTGCATCACGACCCCACCGATGATGGGGTTTTGGGGGTGATGGTGGGGTTTGGAGCCGACAGCCGAGAAAGAATTCTTGAAGACGTCTTTGGTGCAAACAGGGGATTTTATTAAAGCCCGGGGACAGGACCCCGTGGGCGGGGAGAGCTACTCTGGGGTCGTGACAGGTAACTGATTCTATCTCCTCAGGTTGGGAGGGGATCAGGGATAGAGGAAGTCTCTCAGGTATTTCGGAAGCAAGGTTTCCAGGACTTTGAGGGGCTCGCCGGGTTAGGAAAACGTCATTGATTACCGTTTAGTAAAACCTCAGTCGTCTGACCCTTCAGATGGCTATCAGGGGCCGTCAGCTGGGAGTATGATTGCCAACACATATCTTGGGGGAGTGGACATAAAGGAAGTTTCCAAAGGCATTTTGCTACGTTCAAGTGGACTCACGGGATCCTGGGGGGGTCAGGATAATATTAAGCTAAGATTCTCTTTTGTCCCCCCGCAAAGTGTCCTCATCGAGGCAGCTGAGCTCCTAGAAGGAGGTCATTCTGCCCGTTTCAAGGATGTGCCAATGGGCTGGAGGCAGTAAGGCGATTTAACTCTTCATTTGCCTTAGTTTCCCAGGTCACCATGGCAAGCACTGAAACCCCTTTCGTTTGTTCTCGGGGAGCCCGGGGGTGTCCAAAGAATATCACACGGATCCCACCTGGGGGCGGGAGGGGTACTAGCTTGTATTTTGCCCTCAGCCTGCGTTATGCTCCCTCATGACCACGACCCCTTGTAAATCGCACATTCCAAGCCACCTTGATAACCTGCTGTCTGTCCCCTGAGATGGGCCGTGTTCCCACCCGCTCTTGTTTTCTGCCGCCTTCCCCTTCTCCGGGAGTTTACCCCCAGAGCCCTAGAGCCGACTGACTCTTACGGGATCGCTTCGGTCTCTTTCTACGTCAGGGGCCCGAGATCCTTATCGCCTCCGTCTTCCGCAAAATCAGAAACGGGTCGGCCCATCGGAGTGAAAAGTCGTCCAGTTGGCTGGCTTCAGGCATAGCTGGCTTCAGGGGGCTCGAACGATGCCACGAGGCCCATCTCGACCCGTCAGTTCTGTTCTCTTCCGCGCTGGCACCCTTTAGGGGTCCCCCCTCGTGGTCACAGGAGGCGAGGGGCTGGAGGCGGTGACAAGGTTCCCGGCAGCGAGAGGAGCCCGGTGTGGGGTGTGCCCGCCCCGGTGCTAGAACCCAGATCCTGGCGGAGCCCGGGAAACGATCCGTAGCTACCGATCGATCTGCGGGCCTGACTCCCAAGACGGGAGGAGTTCTTGCCCACTTGCGAAATTCCTCGAGCGAGAGGCTGAGGGGGAGCACCTGCCTCGGCTCTGGAGGTAGAAATCCCGCGTTCGGATCCTGCCTGTTCTTTGGCGTGATGAAAACCGGGTTGGAACCGGGTAGTGCTGATGGCCACACCGTGAGTGTGTCAACGCCACTGGATTGTACTCTTTCGAATGATTAAAAGAGTCCAGGGGCGCCTGGGTGGCTCAGTCGGTTAAGCCTCCGACTTTGGCTCAGGTCATGATCTCGCGGTCCGTGAGTTCGAGCCCCCGCGTCGGGCTCTGTGCTGACAGCTCAGAGCCTGGAGCCTGTTTCAGATTCTGTGCCTCCCTCTCTCTGACCCTCCCCCGTTCATGCTCTGTCTCTCTCTGTCTCAAAAATAAATAAACGTTAAAAAAAAAAAGAGTCCACAACATGTTACGTATATTTAAAAAAAATTTTTTTAATGTGTACTTATTTTTTGAGAGAGAGAGAGAGCGAGCGTGAGCAGGGGAGGGGCAGAAGGGGAGACGCAGAATCCGAAGCAGGCTCCAGGCGGTCAGCTCGGGGCCCGACGCGGGGCTCGAACCCCCAAGCTGTGAGATTGGTAACCTGAGCCGAAGTCGGACGCTTAACTGACTAAGCCACCCAGGCGCCCCTCAGGTTATGTATATTTTACCACGGCGTGAAAAGTAAGAAGGCCAAAGATGCTAAGAATAATAATCCGATAGAATATAAAGTAAAAGGAGAAGGAAAAAGGTCTCGGTGCGGCCACTCACCGGCTGCGTGAACCCTGGGCGGGGCCGGCCGCCTCTCTGTACCTCTGTTTACGGGACTGTCACAATAAGGGTAATTTTGGCAGCTTGTTGAGAGGCTCAAACAGGTTAAGACATGTGCCGTCCCGGAAGCACCCAGGATTTGGTAAGGGTTCAATGGTTGGTAATGATTACATCAAACTACGGGTTGCTAATTGAAAGAAGTCCAATGTCAAATTCACTATCATGGTGTGCTCGGGCTGCTTTACCAAAATGCCGCAGACCGGATGGCTCGTCAATGATAGAAATTTATGGCTCGCTGTTCTAGAGGCTGGAAGTCGGAGATCGGGGGGCCTGATGGCATGGCGTGGGCAGGTGGGGGCCCCGTTCTGGTAACAGACTCGTCGCCTCGCGTGGCAGAAGGGGCGACGATGCTTTTGGGAGCCTCTTTTTTTTTTAATTTTTTTAAATTTTTTTTGAGAGAGAGAGAGAGAGAGAGAAAGGAGGGAGGTGCAAAGAGAGAGGGACGCGGAGAATCCCAAAGTGCAGGGCTCGAACTCGCAGACTGTGAGGTCATGAGCTGAGCCGAAATCAAGAGTCGGACGCTCAGCCTACTGAGCCAGGCGCCCCTGCGGGGGGTGAGGGTTTCTACATATAAACTTGGGGGTGACACGCACACTCAGACCGTCGCGACCACCTACTGTGCGGTTCCGTTTGTGCGAACGATCCCCAGAAGAGGCAAATCCACGGAAACAGAACGCGGATCACTGGTGTTGGCACCCGGGGGCAGGGATGGGGAGTCACTGCTTAATGGGCACGGGTTTCCTCGGCAGGGGCTGGGGGAGGTGACAAAAATGATTTGGAACTAGACAGAGGTGGTGGTTGCACAACACTGGCATTGTGCTGAATGGCGCTGAATTGTTTGCTTGAAAACGGTTGATTTTCATGTTGTGTCGGTTTCACCCCCCCCCCAAAAATTTTTTTTAAATGTATATTTATTTTAAAAATTCTATGTTTCTTTATTTTTGAGAGCGACAGAGACAGAGTGTGAGCAGGGGGAGGGACAGAGAGAGAGGGAGACATAGAATCCAAAGCAGGCTCCAGGCTCTGAGCCATCAGCACAGACCCCGACGCGGGGCTCGAACACATGGACCGTGAGGTCGTGACCCGAGCCAAAGTCAGACGCTCAACCGACTGAGCCACCCAGGCGCCCCTTATTTATTTATTTTTTAAGTACGTTTTTTTTTGTTTTGTTTTTGTTTTTGTTTTTGTTTTTTTTTAAGTATGTTTTTTTTAACTTGGTGCCTTGGGGTAAAAAAATAAAACGGATGGAAGGTATCTTGATGTCCTTCTCGGACTTCTCTGGCTATTCTGGATGTTTGTGCCCTCCGCTCTTCCCGGCCTGATACCCCATCTCCATCCCCGGTGATGGCTTCTCTGGCTTGGCCAGTAATGCCCTGGGGGACTTTGTGACTCGGTTTCCTTGTCTGTACCACGAGGGGATCGGACCCACTGGTCTCTAATAGGCCCTCAAATGGTAACTGAGCATTACTTGAGGTCAAGGTGGCAACATCTTTCACAGTCCTCCCCCCCCCCCAACCCGGGGGGGGGGGGGGGGGGACTTTGCCCAGAGCCTGTTAATCAGAACTCAGATGAACTCAGATGCCCCGTCACCTCAAGCTCCAGTGCAAATCCTGACCCCCCTCAAAGCCAGGTCACTGGCCTCACACTCTTCTCAGAAAGTAAAGCGGTAGCTCTTTGGACGTTTCTCCGGGGACCCAGCTGGCCAGCCGCACAGGTGGGGACAGCACTTGATACTCAGGGGCTGCCCTAGCCTCAGGGGGCTGGAGGTGACAAAAACTCCAGACTCACAACGTCCTGGTCCTTCGCGCCGGCTGCCTTCAGAGATGACACCCACATAGTCACCGTGAACAGGCTGCGTGATCATTTACCCTTTGAATTAGCTCCTGACGAGGCCATGTTCCTTTTTTTTTAATTTGTTTTTTTTTTATGTTTATTTTATTTTTGAGAGCGGGGGGAAGGGCAGAGAGAGAGGGAGACACAGAATCGGAAGCAGCCTCCAGGCTCCGAGCGGTCAGCACAGAGCCTGACGCGGGGCTCGACCCCCCAAGCCCCCAAGATCTCATGACCCCCAAGGTCATGAGATCATGACCTGAGCCGAAGTGGGCCGCCCAACCAAATGAGCCACCCAGGTGTCCCAAGGCCATGTTCCTTTGGATTCGCCTCAGACGCCCCCCGCCCCCAGGGGGGTATGGCTTGGCGAACGTCTGACCAGGGATCTCTAAAGGGAAAAGCTAGGGGCGCCTGGGTGGCTCAGTCGGTTAAGCTTCCGACTTCGGCTCAGGTCACGATCTCGCGGTCCGCGAGTTCGAGCCCCGCGTCGGGCTCTGGGCTGATGGCTCAGAGCCTGGAGCCTGCTTCCGTTTCTGTGTCTCCCTCTCTCTCTGCCCCTCCCCCGTTCATGCTGTGTCTCTCTGTGTCTCAAAAATAAATAAATGTTAAAAAAAATAAATAAAGGGAAAAGCTAATAATCTGATATACTGATAGACTAATCTGCCATATACTGACCTCTTATCACATGGCCAAGGCCTCTCTTTTGCAGCCACCTGGTTTTATTTAATTCTCCTGCCACCCTGGGGGTAAATACGACTTTCATCTTGCTTCAGAGCTGAGGACATGAGGCTCAGAGGTAGAATCCCTCGCCCAAGGTCAGCTAAGAAGTGGGAGGGCCCTTGTCGCTGCCCCGTACCCTTGACCCCACACCCTTGACCATTATCCTATCCTGACTCCCTGAAAGCATCCAATGCCTTTCCATCCAGGTCACCCAAGCTCTGAGGCAGCGGTGGGGTCCCGGGGCAGGCCCAGGAGTGGTGGTAGGGGGCAGCTGGCCTGGGAACCAGCTCCCAGGACCTTAACTGGGTGTGGGGAGAAGTAAGGAGGGCAGCACCCTCTCTCTGGGCCTTAAAGGCCCAGAAACCCGAGAGTTACTGTTGCACCACAAGCCGCAGAGACCTGACAGCCTGCAGCTGGGCGGGGGCGGGGCAGAGCAGCCCAGACAAGCTGGCTCTTAAAATAAATAACTAGAAAGGTAGGAAGGGAAGGTCTGGGCGAGTCTCAGGGCCCCAGGCTGCGGCTTCCCAGGCAGGCCTGGATGCCTGAAGGCCCCGAGTCTTTTGGCTCCGGTGTACCCAAGTGTCCTGCCTCCTTCCTTTCCTTCCCGTTTCTGAAAGAGTCAGACCACATTCCCAGAGGCCCTACTGTGCGCCCTGGCCCCGTGCAGGGCAATGTGGGGGACTCGGCGGTGAAGACGCCCCCACCCTCCAGCCCAATGGAGGGGACAGACCTATCCCCAGTGACCATCCAGAGTGGGCAGGGCTGGGATGGGAGACTCGAGGGACTGGAGGAGCTTGGAGGGACACGTGACCCAGACTGGGGGTCTGGAGGACACAGGGGATCCCTGGGTTGGCATGAGAAAATCTTGGCTAAAAGCAAAGAGAAGTTTGTGTGAGAAAAAGATGGGGAGACGATTGGGTAGGGGGCCGCAGACCAGTGTTTTTTTTTTTTTTTTTTAATTTTTTTTTAATGTTTTTATTTATTTTTGAGACAGAGAGAGACAGAGCATGAATGGGGGAGGGGCAGAGAGAGATGGAGACACAGAATCGGAAGCAGGCTCCAGGCTCTGAGCCATCAGCCCAGAGCCCGACGCGGGGCTCGAACCCACGGACCGCGAGATTGTGACCTGAGCTGAAGTCGGACGCTTAACCGACTGAGCCACCCAGGCGCCCCAAGACCAGTGTTTTTCAAAGTGTTTCCGATTTGGGGCGCCTGAGTGGCTCCGTCGGTAGAGCGTCCGACTTCGGCTCAGGTCACGATCTCACGGTTCGTGGGTTCGAGCCCCGCGTCGGGCTCTGTGCTGACAGCTCAGGGCCTGGAGCCTGCTTTGGATTCTGTGTCTCCCTCTCTCTGATCCTCCCCCGTTCATGCTCTGTCTCTGTCTCAAAAATAAATAAACGTTAAAAAAAATTTTTTTTTAATTTTTTCAAAGTGTGTCCAATTTACCTCACTTGATGCACAACAGAATTCATATTTTATCGGCAACACAGTATGTGTGTGAACAGGTGCGCGCCCACAGTTAAGTTAAAATACCAGGAAACCATAATTATTTTTACACATGCTCTGATTGACTGCTTGAGACTCACTGTTTTATGCCTAGTAGGTTAACACCTGAGGTTGGAAAATACAGATCTGGAGGGGCGCCCGGGTGGCTCGGTCCCTTGAGCGGCCGACTTCGGCTCAGGTCAGGATTTCACGCTGCACGAGTTCGAGCCCTGCATGGGGCTCTCTGCTTTCAACACAGAGTCTTCTTCTGATCTTCTGTACCCCCCACCCCGCCCCTCCCCTGCTCACGCTCTCTCAAAAATAAATAACACATTAAAAAAAAAAAAAGAAAGAAAGAAAATACAGATGTATAGACTGTGCTAAGAACCCCTAAGCACTCCCATCAAAGGAGTGCAATTCTAGAATCTTGAGGACCGGCCGCTGATATTCTCGTTCTCTTCTTCTGGGGTTGTGGTAGGATTTTACTTCCTTCTGTTTCGCCTCAGGGCCGGGAATCTGTCTGTCAACATGCAACGGAAGCACATGATGTGGTTACTAAGACTCCCTGAGGACAGAGTGGAACCCCCTTGGCCACCCCTGTGACCGCAGCAGGACCCCGCTGCCTTTAAACTGAATTAAATGAATGATTTTGACTAAAGTCTTTTTTTTTTAAGACTTTGTTTTTTTAATGTGTATGTATTCCTTTTGAGAGAGAGAGAGAGAGAGAGAGAAAGAGAGAGCAGGAGAAGAGAGAGAAAAGGAGAGGGAGAATCCCCAGCAGGCGCCCTGATGTCAGCGCAGAGATGGGGCTCGATCTCACGAACCGTGAGAACCGTGAGATCACGACCCGAGTCGAAATCAAGAGCCAGACGCTCAACCGACGGAGCCACCCAGGCGCCCCCGCCGGGCCTCATTTTTTGGCAGTTTCCAGATGGAACTCTTCTTAGTTTCATAAATTCCTCACTTCCAGGTCTTTCTGCCCGGGCTGTGTCCTCTGCCCTTCCCCTTTCCCTCCTTCCTTGGCTGGTCAGCTCTGACGTCCTTCACAGTTCAGCTCAGATGCCCCCTCGTCCAGGAAACTGTCCCTGGCCTCACTTCCCAGACTGAACTTCTCAGAAAAAGTTTGCCGAACACATGAATGCAAATCTGAGGGAGGAGCAGAGGCCGCATCCTCTGGGGGCTCCCGATCACAGGTCTGAGGGAGGTGGCGGATGCCCCCCGAAGTCAACCCGGTCCCTCCAGCTGTCAGATACCCCGCCCTCTCACGGAGCCAAACAATACCCATTTCGCGGGCGGCAGACTGAGGCCAGGAAGGCCCTCCCTGCTCCGTGCTCGGTGCAGATGCCACACCCCTCCGCCCAGCGTCCTCCTGGCCCCTCTCACCTCCTTCCCAGAGCCCCAGGCCTTTTCTTTTCCAATGATGAAATTCTAGTCTGGGTGGGAGGCTTGGGGGTGGGGGGGGAAGGAAGGCTGGCTGGGACTAGTTGGTATACTTTTCTCTCCAAGCCTGAGGAGGGGAAGGGGTGGGGACGCTCCACTGGCCAATCCTGGACCAAACCCTCAAACCTTCCCCTCTTGGCCCAGACCCACCCCGTACTTCCCGAACGTTCGGGGCAACTTTGAGTTCCAGGGTCCCCTGAGTCCTGGAGACTCCTCCCCACCATCTTGCCTCCCCATCTGGCACCCCCACACTTGAAATTCAAGAGCAGGGCCTGGGCGCAGGCTGGCCCTTGCCCATGTTGCCCAACCAGCCTGGGCCACGTCTCCATCCCCAGGGCCCCGCTCACCAGGAAGGCTGCCAGAAGCTTCCCTGCCTCCCCGCCCCCCCCCCCCCCCAGCCTGGCCACCTGCAGCCGCCGCACCTGAAACTCAGCTGCCAGGTCCCACCTGCTTCCTCTCAGGCTCTGTTTGCCCAGTTGCCCTGACACCCGAACGCTTCTTGGGTGGGGAGCACCAGCCTGGGCGTCTGTGTCCGAGGGAAGATATGGAAAAAGCCCTTTTCCACTTTGGCCTTAGATAAAATGTTGATCTCAAGAGGTCATCCCAGCTTAGAATCCCATGAGGGCTGCAGTTGGCCGGCCACCGACCAGAGCACTCGGTAGACGTGACCTTGGTTGGTCCCTCCGTGATCTCTGAGGCCAGACGCCGCTGCTGCTGTCTCCGTTTGGCAGCTGGGTGAGCCCCAGCGCTCATGCTGAACCGCAAAGCCACGCTTTTCTCTCTGAAAGCAGCCACTCCGGGCAGCTTCTGTGACACCCTGCAAGAGATGTCAGTGCATTCGAGACAGAGGCGGGGAAATACTTGTTTTCCCCCACAGAAGGCGCGGGGCCCGGTCCTCTGCGCCTTCTCTCACCCCTCGTGTTTTCCTCTTCAACAATATTTCTGGACACCGGATTTATTTCTGAAGCCTGCCCTCCACCCAGGTCCCCATCTGTCTTGCCTTATTTGACGGCTCTTCTGTGTTCTGCTCTGTGGCTGTGGTTTGTTGACTGACTGAGGGAATGAATCGCTGGACAGACAGATGCCCAGCCGGAGAATTTGGACTTTGTCCCGAGGGAAGCCACTGGGGCCATTCAGAGGGTGGAGTGACTAAGTCAGGGCCACGCCTGGGAACATTCTGAGCTCTTCTCCAGTCTGGGGCTTTGCAGGTTCCGGTCCCTTTGCCCGGAATACCCTCTCCCTGGGCTTGGTCCAACTCTTTGCTATCCCAGCCGGGATGTCTCCTCCTCCGGGAAGCCTTCCCCGAGCCCCACGTTGCGTCAAGCATCCCTTCTGGGCTGCCCATCCCAGCCCTGCTCTCTCTGTCATCACCTTCTGGGGATGAGTGGTCTCCCCACTTGTCCTGTGAGTCCCCGCAGGACAGGGCCCTAGCACCATCCATCACAGAGCCTGACATTGTGCTCAGAATAGATGATGGTCCCTCGACAGAAATGCCTCTGCTTACGGGAGGAGCCACGCGCAGGGGTAGCCATAGTGTCCCATAGGGGTTGAGGGCGCAGCCTAGGGTCAGGGACACCCGCGATCAAATTCCCTGCCCAGGTAGGGGGTTTGGGCCAGAGCAAACCCCATTCCTCCATCAGCTCCCAAATCAGAAAAACCGGAGCTTGAGGTCTCGAGGATTAGTGGCGACAAGATAACGTCCGACAGCATCTCTAACGGGGCGGAAGCCTCTCTTCCTGCCGCCTCAGGGCTTTGCACCTGCCGGCAAGTGGCGGAGGCCGGATTCGAACCCATGCCTCGGTAGCTTTAGCGCCCACACTTTCTCGCGCACAGCCAAGGCCAGGAGCTGAGCAGGAGTTTGTTAAATGAAAATAACTTCAGCCTGTTAAGAGTGAGAAGGGGGTGGGGGCTTTCTAAAGCAGTGGAGGAGGGAAGATTTGGGAACGCAGAGTGTCTGAGAAACACAGGTAGGAGGTCCGCAAGGCCACACGTGCCTGGGGTGGCACGTGCTTCAGAGCCTGGGCAGATCTCAGCTCAGCCTGGCCCCACTGGCTGAGATCCCGCAGATGTGTTCGCAAAGACAGTTCTCAAAGCTCCTTCCCAAGTGGGTCTGGGTCTAGGGCTGGTGGTGACCAGGAGGGAGAACTCACCAGCAGCACCCGGGGCTGGTCGGAGCCCAGACCATATTTTTTTTAGGGCTCTAAAATAAATACACAACAACAACAAAAAAAATTAAGCAAAATGAAGTTTAAAAAGTGAATGGATGAATGGATTGGGAGATAAGTGGATAGAAATAATATAGACGAGATACTGACATCTATGCCTATAATATGGATAATACACACGACGGAGAAATTTGATGAAATAATTGTAGATACGGATGTTCACCGCAAGATACTTTACAATTTTTTTGTATGTTTGACATTTCTCATAATAAAATGTGGGGGGAAATATTTGGTGAAAGCGTTTGTGAAATCATTAGCACATTAGAGTGGATTCTAATTTTCAACGAGTGAATTACGAATTGCATACCCAGGGGTGAGCGGATTACCACCCTAATATGGGAACTGCCGTTATTGATAAGCGTCGGGCTCTGAACTGGGAATATTTATTTTATTTTATTTAAAAAAATTTTTTTAATGTTTATTTTATTATTTTTGAGACAGAGACAGACAGAGCATGAACGGGGGAGGGGCAGACAGAGAGGGAAACACAGAATCGGAAGCAGGCTCCAGGCTCTGAGCCATCAGCCCAGAGCCCGACGCGGGGCTCGAACTCACGGACCGCGAGATCGTGACCTGAGCCGAAGTCGGACGCTTAACCGACTGAGCCACCCAGGCGCCCCTGGGAATATTTATTTTAAAACCGTGTTTTAAGATTTTATTTTTAGGTAATGTCTACACCCAACGTAGGGATCGAACCTACAACCCGGAGATGAAGAGTCGCAGGCAGGCTCCACCCACTGAGCCCGCCGGGCGCCCCGGGAACGTTTTATTTGTTTTCCTTGTTAACATTATTGAATAAATAACTCCATCTAATTGAAATCTTAACGCCAATCATGGGTGGGATGAGCTTTTCCTAATCTGCATTTTACATTCGAGGAACTTGAGCTCCGAGAGGCGACGAAAGACTGGACTCAGGGAGGAGCCGTCGCAGCTGGGTTGAGCCACCTGCCGACCACTTGCACTTTCTAGAGACCCTCAAGCCAGGGAACTGCTGTAGGTCAACGGCCCCTACCTGCATCGCGATTCCTTTGGCGGGAAAAAAAAAAAAAAAAAAAGCCTCCCTCGTTAGGCCCCCCCCCAACAGGGCCCCGCCCCCGTCCCCGTCCCCCCAGTGTCCCCGCCCCTCGATAGAGAGTTTGTTAGTCTGCCTTCTACGGTTGATTGGCCCCACTCTGGCCTCAGCCCCACCTCTCGCTCGCAGAATGGCCCATTAAACACTGCCGCCAATCGGCGCCCGCCGTTCGCTGCCCGCCTTCTCAAGCCTCGCCCCTGCCCTTAATTCTCGCAGCTTCCGCCGTGCGGGCTCAGAGCCACGCGGCGCGCCCGCGAGCTGCCCCCGGGATCGGTGGCCGTTACCTCCCGGGGTCCCGGACCGCAGCCTTCCGCACTCAGGGGCTCGGATCTCCCCTCCCAGACGCAAAAGCCTAGCTCCCCTCTTCCTGGAGCTCTTGTCTCCCGTCCCCCAGGTTCAAGCTTCCCAGCCTCCGTTTCCAGGACCCCGGCGCCCCGGATCCCTGCCTCCCGGATCGGCGCTACCGGGACGTGGCCTCTTGAGGACCTCTGCCACTTGGACGCCTTCAGCCTTCCAGAGCCCAAGACCCCCTGTCCCAGCCTGATACACTCCTGTATTCCCATCCCTAGGGCCGAGAAACCCAGGGGTTTCGGGCGCAGGACACAACCTGGGAGAGCAGAGGAGCCTCGGCGCCCAGCTTCGGGATCTCAGACACTCCAGCTTCCACGAGCCAAGGAACCTCGGCGCCGTGAACTCCCAACTCCAAGGAACCTTCCAAAGTTCCAGCCTCCAGGCTGTGTTACAAAACTCTCCGTTCTAAGGAACGTCGGCGTTCCGGGAAGGAGCCCCCCAAGCGCTCGCAGCTTCCAGACGCCGCAGAACTCCGGGGGGCGTTCCAACATGGTGGCCGATCCCCCGCGCGGAGAGCCCAAGGGGTTCGAGGCGGCCGAGCCCACCGGGAACGGTGCCCCGACGTTGCTCCCTAAAGAGGACCCCGACCCGGCAGGAGGCCGCTGCTGCGGTTCCCGGGAGCGGGTGCGCCGCTGCCTTCGCGCCAACCTGCTGGTGCTGCTGACGGTGGCGGCCGTGGTGGCAGGCGTGGCGCTGGGGCTGGGGGTCTCGGGGGCGGGTGGCGCGCTAGCGCTGGGCCCCGCGCGCCTGGCGGCCTTCGCCTTCCCCGGCGAGCTGCTGCTGCGCCTGCTGAAGATGATCATCCTGCCGCTGGTGGTGTGCAGCCTGATCGGCGGCGCCTCCAGCCTGGACTCGAGCGCGCTCGGCCGCCTGGGCGCCTGGGCGCTGCTCTTTTTCCTGGTCACCACGCTGCTGGCGTCCGCGCTCGGCGTGGGCTTGGCGCTGGCCCTGCGGCCGGGCGCCACCTTCGCCGCCATCAACGCCTCGGTCGGCGCCACGGGCGCCGTGGAAGAGGAAGAGGCCCCCAGCAAGGAGGTCCTCGATTCGTTCCTGGATCTTGTGAGGTCAGACCCCGCCCGCCCGGTGGAAGTCGTCGAGGGGGGGGGGCGGGGGCGGGGAAGCCACGTGGGGAGGGGACCCGTGTTAGGGATGGCCGGAGCGACCACGCGAACGCTAGAGGGTTTTGAGTCCTCCAGAGCCCGGACCCCCCCACTCCCCCCCCCACCCCGGCCCCAGGGCTGGATGGTGATGGTGTGGCCCTTTGAGGGTCAGAGTCCAGCGAGTGAGGACAGACCCCTTGGGAAGGAGGCTTCGAATGGGGGCGCCTGGGGACGTAACTGGGGACGCTGCAAGACAGTGATAAGACAAGGAAGTCTCCTAGAGGGAAGAAAGTAATGCTTGGGGAGTTTGTGGGGGAGGGAAGGGATACAGAGGCTTTTCTGTGAGGGGAGAGGATTCTGGGGGGACTTGGGAGGGGATTTGGGGGCGCTCAGGGCCTCAGGATTTGAGTCCAGAGTCAGAGAGCTTGTGACCCCCGAGGAGTTCATAGGGGACCTGAGGAGATCGGAGTGACCTCTGCCAGGCCCTCTTCCCGGTCCCAGGGCTCCCCCATATTATGTGTCATCCCTGTTACCCGGACGCAGCCAGGTTTTTTTCTCAGCCTCCCTTCCCCGCCCGGGGCTGGGCCCTGGCAACTTCCCTTTTTACATCTTCCTGCTAAATCCTGCCACCTCCAAAGACTTTCCATTCCATTTCTCGCCCCCCCCCGCCCCGAACCAACACCAGGCGGCCCAGAAGCGGGGGCCAGCGGGACCGGCTAGAAAGAGAGCAGGCTCTTTGCCTTCTGATCTCTGCTCCCCCCACCGCCGCCCCCCCGCCCCATCCCAAGAATAGTTCTTCCCTTTTGAGGAGGGCA
>NW_026060041.1:0-24800 GCF_023721935.1 Panthera uncia | reverse complement strand
TCTTCAAACATTGAAAACCACGACATGACAGGGGCGCCCCGGGGGGGGCTCAGTCGGTTAAGCATCTGACTCTTGATTTTGACTCAGGTCATGATCTCACGGTTCGTGAGATCGAGCCCCCGTCCGGGCGGACAGCTCGGAGCCTGGAGCCTGCTTCAGATGCTGTGTCTCCCTGTCTCTCTGTCCCTCCCCCACTCGGGCTCTGTCTCTCTCTCTCAAAAATAAACAAACATAAAAAAGTTTTTTAATAAAAAAAAAAAAACCCAGACACAGAAGACCAACATATGATCCATTTATGTGAAATCTGCAGAAGCAGCAAATCTATAAAGACAGAAAATAGACTGGTTGTTTACCAGGGGCTGGGAGGGAGGGAGAGATTGGGGAGTGATGGCTAAGGGGTATGGTGGTGTGTTTTTTTTTTTAATTTTTTAATGTTTATTTATTTTTGAAAGAGAAAGAGAGAGAGACAGAGCGCGAGCAGGGGAGGGGCAGAGAGAGAGGGAGACCCAGAATCCGAAGCAGGCTCCAGGCTGCGAGCCGTCAGCACAGAGCCCGACGCGGGGCTCGAACTCACGAACTGGAGAACAGATTAGTGGTCACCAGGGGTCCAGAAGGAGGTCAGAGCAGGGAAAATGGGGTGGCCACGCCAGGACAATGCGGGGTCGGTGAGGGAGACATTGTGATGGAATGATCTGTATTCCGACCCGGTCAGTGTCGGGACATCCTGCTTGGGATACCGGACAGTCGATCCTTGTTATTTGTAGAATCCATACTTGCGAATGCAAATTCGGAAACCCCCAAAGTCAATACTGGCGGCACTTTCCGGGTCATTCCCAGACATGCACAGAATGGAAAAAAATAAGTCAATAAATAAAAAACTTGAGTCGCCCAGCACACATTCCCAGCTGAAGTTGAACGGGGCTACAGGTCTGCCTTCCCCTTGCAGCTCCCACGCTGTAAACAAGCGTCCTTTTCACGGTCTATTTAAGTGCCACATTTTTTACATTTTTGTGCTTTCTGTCAGTGGTTTTCCTGTTTAAAACAGCCCCCAAGAGTCGTGCTGTCCAGAGTCCCCACGCGCAAGAAGGCTGGGATATGCCTCACGGAGAAAACGTGGACGATGTTTACGTGCGTTAGAAGAACTTCCCTCAGGTGTGAGTTACAGAGCTGTTGGCCTGAGTTCAAGGCGAAGGAATCCACAAGGGATATTATGTAAGGTGTTTTCAAACAGAAACACACAGAAAACAAAGTTACATATTAATGGTTTCGTGAACATGTTGTAACCAGAAGCTGGCCAGAGCCTAACTGTATGCAGCCCCCGCCCCCAGCCCCGCCCCCCCGCCCCCCCCCCCCCCCGCCCTCCACCTTTATTCAGAGTGCGCAAACGCAGCATTTAAGGCAACTTGACATAGCATGACTGCCGCGAATGAAGAGAATCAACTGTACTATAGTTGTTTTTTTTTTTTTTTTTAACATTTATTCACTTTTGAGAGAGAGAGAGCACACGTGAGTGGGGCGGGGAGGGGGCAGAGGGAGAGGGGGACAGAGGATCCCAAGCGGGTGCAATGCTGGCAGCAGCGAGCCTGAAAAGGGGGCTCAAACTCAAGCCGCGAGATCAAGACCCAAGCCGAAGTCAGATGCTTAACTAACTGAGCCCCCCAGGTGCCCCTCAGCTTGTAGGCCACTTTTATAAGATGTTCCCATTGGAGAAAGCTCAGTAAAAGGCACACAGGATCTCTCTGTATTTATTTCTTTAGCATTTTTTTTAATTTTTAAATTTAATTTTTAAAAAAGTAATCTCTTTGCCTGATGTGGGGCTTGAACTCCTGACGCCAAGATCAAGAGTGCGATGCTCCAGTGACCACCGAGCCAGCCAGGCACCCCTCTCTGTGTTTTTATTTTTAGTTTCTTAATGTTTATTTGTTTTTGAGAGAGAGAAAGAGAGAGACACACGCGGGGGGAGGGGGGTGAGTGGGGGAGGGGCAGAAAACTGCAACGTGAATCTGGGGCGCCTGGGTGGCTCGGTCGGTTAAGCCTCGGACTTCGGCTCAGGTCACGATCTTGTGGTCCGTGAGTTCGAGCCCCGCGTTGGGCTCTGTGCTGTCAGTTCAGAGCCTGCAGCCTGTTTTGGATTCTGTGTCTCCCTCTCTCTCTGCCCCTCCCCCGCTTGCCCAAGCTCTCTTGCTCTCAAAAATAAATAAACATTAAAAATTTTAAAAAAAATTGTTAAATAAACAACAATAAAATAACACGCTGTCCTGGAATCCTGAAAACAGCCTTTGTTATCACTAGACCACACACATACACACACACTGTGATTTTGGAGATTTATTCATTCTTTCAACAAACACTTCCTTTAAAAAAAAAAATTAATGTTTATTTTTGAGAGAGAGAAAGGGCATGCGCAGGGGAGGGGCAGAGAGAGAGGGAGACACAGGATCAGAAGCAGGCTCCAGGCTCCGAGCCGTCAGCACCGAGCCCGACGCGGGGCTCGAACCCACGAACCGGGCGATCGTGACCTGAGCTGAAGGGGGACGCTCAACTGACTGAGCCACCCAGGTGCCCCACTCCTAAGTTTTTTTAGATTGTAAAAGATACATAACATAGGGGCACCTGGGTCACTCAGTCGGTAGAGCGAGCATCGACTCTTGATCTTGGGGTCGTGAGTTCAAGCCCCATGTTGGGTGTAGGCCTTACCTAAAAAAAAAAAAAAAGAAAAAATATGCATAACACAAACTTTATCATTTTAACCATTGAAAAGTGTAAAATTCAGGGCTTGGGTGGCTCAGTTGGCCAAGTATCTGACTCCTGATTGTGTCTCAAGTCAGGATCCTAGGGTCGTGGGATGGTGCCCCATGTCAGGCTCCTTGCTGAGGGGAGAGCCTGCTTGGGATTCTCTCTCTCTCCCCCTCTCCCTTCTTGTGCTCTCTCATGTGCGCTCTCTCTCAAAATAAATAAGTAAACATTTACAAAAAATAAAATAGGGGCGCCCGGGTGGCTCAGTCAGTTGAGCGGCCGACTTCGGCTCGGGTCACAATCTGGCGGTTCGTGGGTTCGAGCCCCGCATCGGGCTCTGTGCTGACGGCTCAGAGCCCGGAGCCTGCTTCGGATTCCGTGTCTCCCTCTCTCTCCCCCTCCCCCACTCATGCTCTGTCTCTCAAGAATAAATAAACATTACAAACTTCATTAAAAAAAAAGTAAAATAAAAGGGTAAACTTCAGTGTCATTCAACGCATTCACAATGCTGTGCAACCATCCCCACTCTTTCGGTCTCTATAGACTTGTCTCTTCTGGATAGTTCATATGAATGGAACCATACAATATTTATCCTCTGGCATCTGGCTTCCTTCACTCAGTGCGATGTTTCAAGGTTCATCCACCTCGTCAGAACTTCCTTTCATTTTTTTCCCCCCACTGAGGTATTTTATTTGTGCGTACGTATTACACCCTTCGAGAAAGACTGCCGGGACTCTCCCTCCTATACGTTGTTGTCCTACTTCCTCTTGGTCCGAGACACCAGCTGTGGTTTGTCAGTGCAAATAAGATCAGACTAATGGGACGGGTCTGGAAGCTTCAGAGCAATTTTCCCAGCTCCGTGATCGTCAGTGATTTCCGTGTAATCGGGCTTCGTCATCGCAATCAGAAGCTGGAAAATGACTCTGGAGCGTGGCCTAATAAGAACTTGGCAGATGCTCCCCTCGTCGGCATTGTTAATGCTCTGGAGTTCTCGAAAGCCTCCGCCAGGACGTTCACACCAGCCTGATGGAGGCGGGGAAAGATGGAGGGCGAATAATGTTCCCTTGTGTGGACCTACGACATTTGGGTTATCCACTCATTCGTCGGTGGACTCGAGTTGTTTCCTAGACGGCTCAGACGCCTACGTCTCCTCCCTTTCTGCCCACTCTCAGTGGGGACGTTGCTTTCTACATCACTGAGAGAAGAGAACCCACCAGAGGAAAACCTTCCCAGACTCCTCCCCACCCATCTACCTCTTGCCTCCTCCCACTACTCGGTGTATCAGTTATCTACTGCTGCGTAACAAAAAATCCCTCTATGACATCCATGGATTCTGTAGGTCAGGAATTTGAGCGAGGCACAGCGAGGACAGCTTGTCTCTGTGCCCCGATATCTGGGGCCTCGGCCGGCTAGAGTGGCAGACCTGGGAGGCAACTCCCTGCTGGGAGCCAGAAACAGCTGGAGGAATCTTCGCGACGTCCAGGAGTTGGTGCCGGCAGCTGGTGGCCGGGACCTCAGCTGGGCTGACGGCTGCCATACCTTTATGGGACCTCCCGGCGTGGGCTCCTTGATCATCCGCACAGCCAAGTGGCTGGGTTCCGGGAGCGGGTGCCCTAAAAGCAAGTGGGAGATACCTGGTCCTCGGAAGCCTCACCTCCACTCGCTTTACTGGTCTGCGTAGACGCGAAGTTTTGCCCAGTGTCAAGGGCGAGGGAACGTACCCTCACACAAAACACCCTCAGCGGGAGTGGGGGGGGGGTGGGGCGCGGCGCCCGGGTGGCTCAGCCGGTTAAGCATCCGTCTCCCGGTTTGGGCTCAGGTCGTGATCTCAAGGTTCGTGAGTTCGAGCCCCATGTCGGCCCCGCGCTGCCAGTGTAGAGCCTGCTTGGGATTCTCTCTCTCTCTTCCTGTCTCCCTGCCCCTCCCCCACTCGCACTGTCTCTGTCTCTCTCAAGAGAAACACATATGCTTAAAAAAAAAAAAACACAGTGGGAGGCACGTCGAGGTCGCACTGTAAGAGCGTGTGGGATGGGAGAGATTGTTGTGTCTATCTTTGGCAAACGCTGTGGCCGCCCTTGAGCCTGGGGACCCTTCCTGTTTTGCCTAGATATGGACAACATTCCAGCCGGGCTCCTCTCTCTCCTCCGCTTCTCCTCTGGCATCTAGGAATCTAGCTCACCCCCACCAGCACTCAAAACGGTTTGATCTTCTCTGACCTTTCTATTAAAAAAAAAAAAAAAATACTGATCCGAGCGCTTGGGTGGCTCAGTTGGCGAAGCGTCTGACTCTTGATTTCGGCTCAGGTCACGATCTCACGGTTCACGAGTTCGAGCCCCGCATCGGGCTCTCTGTCGGCAGTGCAGTCTACTTGGGATACTCTGCCTCTGTCTCTCTCTCTCTCTCTCTCTCTCTCTCAAAAATAAATAAATAGGGGCGCCTGGGGGGTTCAGTCAGGTAAGCGTCCAACTTCAGCTCAGGTCATGATCTCACGGTCGTGAGTTCGAGCCCCGCATCGGGCTCTGTGCTGACCGCTCGGAGCCTGGAGCCTGCTTCGGATTCTGTGACTCCCTCTCTCTCTGCCCCTGCCCCGCTCACAGTCTCTCTCTCTCTCTTAAAAATAAATAAACATTAAAAAACATTTTTTAATAAATAAGTAAATGTTAAAAAATACGGACTCCCCAGCCCCCTCTATTATATCCTCAGCCCTTAGGACAGTGTCTGGCGCATAGTAGGCGCCTAGTGAATATCCTTTGAGCAACATTTTGAGTGAAACTGGTAATAAGAGTTGCCTCCGGGAAGGGGACCTGCGTGGGCAGCAGATATCGTTTAAAAGATTGTGAGCTGCCGGCACCCAACCTGAAAGGTACTCCCCCCTCTCCTTTGAAAATCCTAAAAATGGAATACTTTTCCCTTTAGGCCTTTCGAACCTTCTGAGTTACACAGTCTGACTACATCTTACCCATTGACGTGAATAGATTGTATTATTTTTTAAATCTTATTTTTAATGCTTTCACTTTCGAGAGAGAGAGAGAGAGAGAGAGAGACAGAGCACGAGCAGGGGAGGGGCAGAGAGAGAGAGGGAGCCACAGAATCGGAAGCGGGCTCCAGGCTCCGAGCGGTCAGCCCAGAGCCCCACACGGGGCTCGAACCCACGAATCACGAGATCATGGGCTGAGCCTAAGTCAGACGCTGAACTGACAGAGCCCCCCAGGCGCCCTATATATCGTATTTATTTATTTATTTACTTATTTATTTACATCTTTATTTTTGAGAGAGAGAGAGAGAGAGAGAGAGAGAGAGAGAGATACAGAGTGAGAGCGGGGGAGGGGCAGAGAGAGAGAGGGAGACACAGAATCCGAAACGGGCTCCAGGCTCCGAGCTGTCAGCACAGAGCCCGACGCGGGGCTCGAACCCACAGACCGCGAGATCATGACCTGAGCGGAACCCGGACGCTCAACCGACTGAACCACCCAGGCGCCCCAATATTGTATTATTTTTAAAGATTAGCCCAGCATGGGGCGCCTGGTGCGGGGGCGGGGGGGGGGGGGCTCCTTCGGTTAAGCGTCCAGCTTCAACTCGGGTCTGATCGTGTGGTTGGAGAGTTCGAGCCCTACATCGAGCTCTGCACTGACAGTGCAGAGCCGGCCTGGGGTTCTCTCTCTCTCTCTCCCTCTCTCAAAATAAATAAACTGAAAAGGAAAAGGAAGAAAAAAAAAAAAAAAGATTCGCTCAGCCTCTGGCCCCAAATGAGTCAGCAACTGAAAATCGCGTGTTGTCACTGGGGTGGGACCCCCGCCTTTCAACCCTGCCTTTCAACCCTGCCTTTCATTCTCCTTCCCTGAACACCGACGCCTGGGAATCTCTGTCTCCTCTGAGCCTCCCCACGCTGGCCCGGCCCAAGGGCAGCCCTAGAAGTGTTTGATCCGACCACTTCAGAGCCTTGACCTTGGACGGCAGCCCATCAGAGGCCCCTGGCCTTGTTGGGAATCCTCCCCAGAGGAGCCTTTGAGGATGGGATGGAAGGCAGTAGCCGGATGGGGCGCTCAGGAATGCAGGCCTGGGTCAGGAAGAGGCAAGGCTGAGGGGAGACGGGGAGGCAGCCAAGGTCAGCCTCCCGGGGCGTTTACTGATGAAGTTTCCGGGTGAAGGCGGGGGGCGCGGGGTCCGGAGCTGATGGCCAAGAGAGGATTCCCGAAGACGTCTTTGGTGCAAACAGGGGATTTTATTAAAGCCCGGGGACAGGACCCCGTGGGCGGGGAGAGCCACTCTGGGGTCGTGACAGGTAACTCGTCTATCCCCTCGGGTTGGGAGGGGATCAGGGATAGAGGAAGTCTCTCAGGTATTTCGGAAGCAAGGTTTCCAGGACCCTGAGGGGCTCTCTATGTTAGGAAAACGCCATTGATTACCGTTTAGTAAAACCTCAGTCGTCTGACCCTTCAGATGGATATCAGGGGCCATAAACTGGGAGTATCTTGGGGGAGTGGACATAAAGGAAGTTTCCAAAGGCCTTTTTCCACGTTCAAGTGGACTCACGGGATCCTGGGGGGGGGGGGGGGGGCGGGTCAGGATCATGTTAAGCCAATGAGAAGGAAAAACCAGCATAATCAAAATTCCCTTGCCGTTACCCGTATGGCTTCTGTCATCTCGCTTCCCTCCTAGGCCAGCCAGCCGCCAGGAGGCAGAGCTGGATTAGTCCCGCCCACCTGACCCGGAAGCTGAGCCTTTGGAGGTGACCGCCAAGGCTCCCTTTTGCCCCCAGCGAAGTGTCATCATCGAGGCAGCCGAGCCCCTGGGGGGAGGGCACTCTGCCCGTGTCAAGGACGTGCCAACGGGCTGGAGGCAGTAAGGGGACGTAATTCTTCATTTGCCTTAGTTTCCCCCATCTCCGCGGCAAGCACTTAAACCCCCTTCCTTTGTTCGTGGGGAGCCCCGGGGGTGTCCGGGGACTATCACACGTGTTCCGCCTGGGGGAGGGGCTGCTGCTGGCCTGTGCTGTGCCCTCAGCTTGCTCCATGCACCCTCGTCATTTACCGAGCAACTGCTGTGTACCCAGGTATGTGCTGGACAGGGCTGGGGACCCGTGGTGATCAGTCCAACCCCGGGCATTGCAGGAGACAGGCCGATGACTAGAGAGTGACAAGCCCGGGTTGAACAGGATCGGGATGGGGGCACCTGATGCAGCCAAGGAGGGCTTCCCGGAGGAGGGGATGCTACCAAGCCCCTGACAGAGTCGATGACTCCCACGGAGACCTGTCTTTTCAGCTGCATCTGATGACACTTTTCCCTC
This sequence comes from Panthera uncia, assembly GCF_023721935.1. NCBI lineage: Eukaryota > Metazoa > Chordata > Mammalia > Carnivora > Felidae > Panthera > Panthera uncia. Next base: position 16,777 of record NW_026060041.1, on the reverse strand, counting down.
GTTCCCTTCAATCCGGCCGCACTGGCCTTCTTCCTGATTCCTGAACTCTCTGGGCTCATTCCCAGCCTCTGGGCCATTGTGCTCGCTGTTCCCTCCTCCTGCTTCTCCCTTCCCACTTCCTCACCAGGAGGGCAACTTCTCAGTCAGATCGCAGACCAATTATTCTTGCAGGATTTAACTTAAAAAAAAAACAACAACTGGGGCGCCTGGGTGGCGCAGTCGGTTAAGCGTCCGACTTCAGCCAGGTCACGATCTCGCGGTCCGTGAGTTCGAGCCCCGCGTCAGGCTCTGGGCTGATGGCTCGGAGCCTGGAGCCTGTTTCCGATTCTGTGTCTCCCTCTCTCTCTGCCCCTCCCCCGTTCATGCTCTGTCTCTCTCTGTCCCCAAAATAAATAAAAAACGTTGAAAAAAATAAAATAAAATAAAATAAAATAAAAACAACAAAAAACCAACAAAAACCCTGTTCCTACTTCCACGGACTCCTTTTTTTTGTCTGCCGAGGCCTCCCTTCACCCCCCAGCTCCCTGATCCCTGGCCGGGTGCCTGACAAAGAGTTGACGCCTGTCAGATCATTGTGGAGGAAGGAAGCTGACCTCTCCCTCTGGGGGTGCAACTCAGTCCGGTGCTCCTGCCCTTGTAGACGGGGTATGAAGGATTCAGAGTTGCTGTTGTTGTTTTAAAGGTTTATTTATTTTTGAGAGAGAGGGAGAGAGAGAGAGACAGAGCATGAGCAGGGGAGGGGCAGAGAGAGAGAGGGAGACACAGACTCCGAAGCAGGCGCCAGGCTCTGAGCTGTCGGCACAGAGCCTGATGCGGGGCTCGAACCCCCACACCGCGAGATCGTGACCCGAGCCGAAGTGGGACGCTCCACTGACTGAGCCACCCGGGCGCCCCAAGGATTCGCAGCTTTGATCCCCTGGACAGTTGGAGGCGGTGGGTCTTATGGGGATCCTTTGGTGCGGGGACAGAGGTGGCCAAAGTGCCTTTTGGGGAGGCCCTGCGGCTGGCTTGCAGAGGCCAGGCCAAGAGGGCCGGGTCTGAGGGACAAGCCTCGCCTCCCAGTGCCCCTAAGGGCTTCGTGCAGAACATTCCGTGGCGGGACCTTCTGGAACAGGCGATGAGGGCTTGGCAGCCCTGTCCAGTCCCCGCTCTCGGGTCACTGCCCCAGCCTCCTCGCAGCCCGCGCTCACCCTCCTCCATCCCTGTTCCCCACAGCAGCCCGAGGCAGTACTTTTTATAGAACACTTGAAAAAAATGTTAATAGGTAATTAAAGGCACAAATCTCTAAAAGCACAGGAGGGGGATGCAGTGAAAGCCTTCCCTTCCCCCCGGGGCCCCTCCGGGTGGGGGGGGGGCCTGGGGCCACCAGTTTCTTGGGTTTTTTCCCAGAGATAGTCGATCATATGTAAGTAAATACAGCTGGTGAAATGCTATGGAGGTAATTCACATGATCCTGCCCCCCCCCTTTTTTTTTTTTTTTTTTTTATTTATTTCTGAGACAGAGAGAGACAGAGCATGAACAGGGGAGGGGCAGAGAGAGAGGGAGACACAGATCCGAAACAGGCTCCAGGCTCTGAGCTGTCAGCACAGAGCCCGACGCGGGGCTCGAACCCACGGACTGTGAGATCATAACCTGAGCCGAAGTCGGAAGCTTAACCGACCAAGCTACCCAGGCACCCCCCCCCTTTTTTTTTAAACGTAAGGGTACATTCAGGGGCGCCTGGCTGGCTCAGTCGCTGGAGCCGGTGACTCTCGATCTCGGGGTTGTGAGTTCGAGCCCCACGTTGGTCGTAGAGCCTCCTTAAAAAAAAAAAAAAAAGAATATATTCACTTATTCAACACTTGCGTATTGAGCGCCTACTGTATGCCGGGTACCGTTCTAGGCCCTGGGGCTCCAGCGGAAAAGGGAGTTGACATTCCAAGTGGGGAAGACAGTAGATCGACAAAGTAAGTACATGTTAACATTACGTAGTGGGTCGGATGTTGGGAGTTGGGGTCCCTGGATGGCTTGGTCCTTAAGGGTTCGACTCTTGGTTTCTGCTCAGGTCAGGAGCTCACGGTTCCTGAGATCGAGCCCCCCCCCTCCCGACCCCCCGCGGGGGATTCTCTTCCTCTCTCTGTGCCCCTCACGCGTGTTTGTGTGAGTATGCTTTTTCTCAAAATAAACTTCAGTACTCGATCTCAAGTAGCTATCTCTCAGTGGGCTGTGGGGTTATGAGGAAATGCGACCTCATCTACCTTTCTTTCCGCCTTTGTTTCCCATATCCTTGGTTATCTGGGGGCAGGGATGCAAACAGCGGCGGGGGGACAGCACGTGCAAAGGCCCTGAGGTAGGAGCCTGAAGCGTTCCACATCCGGAAAGGAGCCGCGAAGCTGAAGAGCGGGGCTCACTCTTCGGCGAGAAGACTGAGGCCCAGACACGGCCTTGTAGCGACTTGTCCGAAAGTTGGCTTTCTCTTTCTCATCTGGGAGATGTCTCCCTGGTGCGCTGGGGCTGGCTCGTAACCATCTGGGAGAGCTGATTGCCAAACTTTCGGGAATTTTGCAAGCCTGTCGTTAAACTTGGCCAGTTGCCGGAAATGAAATGATGTGCACTCGCGATGAAATAAATTACATTAAACACAAAGACGATCGGTGGTCAACATGTGTCGCTCCGTAACGAGGAGGCTAATCTCTGCTCCAGAGATTATTTATGTCTTTCTTGTCCGCACGGTAGAAACACTCCCTAACGTGTGGGCCATTGGTGTCTGTGGTTTTGTTTTAAGTAGGCTTCGCGCCCAGCCTGGAGCCCCACCCGGGGCTTGAACTCACGAGCCTGAGATCAAGGCCTGAGCTGAGATCCGGAGCTGGACGCTTAACCGGGGCTACTGTGTATTTCTTCCGATCTCCGCTTTCGACAAGGTCATATTCGAAATCGGTAACCTGCAAATCAGGGCTGTTTCCTCCCCCAAAGAGCCAGTGGTTAACTATTTGCCAGCTCGCCGTTGTAATGCAGAGAGATTAGGCTCTTTTTTCTTTTTTTCCTGTAAAGTTGTGTACTATTTTTTTTTTAATGTGTATTTATTTTTTTTTTCAACGTTTTTTTTTTTTTATTTATTTTTGGGACAGAGAGAGACAGAGCATGAACGGGGGAGGGGCAGAGAGAGAGGGAGACACAGAATCGGAAACAGGCTCCAGGCTCCGAGCCATCAGCCCAGAGCCTGACGCGGGGCTCGAACTCACAGACCGCGAGATCGTGACCTGGCTGAAGTCGGACGCTTAACCGACTGCGCCACCCAGGCGCCCCTAATGTGTATTTATTTTTGAGAGAGAGAGACAGAGAGAGAAAGCAGGAGCAGAAGAGGGGCAGAGAGAGAGGGAGACACAGAATCCCAAGCGGGCTCCAGGCTCTGAGCTGTCAGCACAGGGCCCGACGCAGGGCTCGAACTCACGAACCGTGAGATCATGACCTGGGCCGAAGTCGGACGCGTAACCGACCGAGTTACCTGTCACCCAGGCGCCCCTGAGGCTTAAACTCTTGGATGGCTCTGGCTGCCTGATTCTCCCAAGGCCCCGGTCCTTCAGCGTTGGGGCCTGTCCCTCTGTCTTGTGACAGGAAGGTTGTTGCATCACGACCCCACCGATGATGGGGTTTTGGGGGTGATGGTGGGGTTTGGAGCCGACAGCCGAGAAAGAATTCTTGAAGACGTCTTTGGTGCAAACAGGGGATTTTATTAAAGCCCGGGGACAGGACCCCGTGGGCGGGGAGAGCTACTCTGGGGTCGTGACAGGTAACTGATTCTATCTCCTCAGGTTGGGAGGGGATCAGGGATAGAGGAAGTCTCTCAGGTATTTCGGAAGCAAGGTTTCCAGGACTTTGAGGGGCTCGCCGGGTTAGGAAAACGTCATTGATTACCGTTTAGTAAAACCTCAGTCGTCTGACCCTTCAGATGGCTATCAGGGGCCGTCAGCTGGGAGTATGATTGCCAACACATATCTTGGGGGAGTGGACATAAAGGAAGTTTCCAAAGGCATTTTGCTACGTTCAAGTGGACTCACGGGATCCTGGGGGGGTCAGGATAATATTAAGCTAAGATTCTCTTTTGTCCCCCCGCAAAGTGTCCTCATCGAGGCAGCTGAGCTCCTAGAAGGAGGTCATTCTGCCCGTTTCAAGGATGTGCCAATGGGCTGGAGGCAGTAAGGCGATTTAACTCTTCATTTGCCTTAGTTTCCCAGGTCACCATGGCAAGCACTGAAACCCCTTTCGTTTGTTCTCGGGGAGCCCGGGGGTGTCCAAAGAATATCACACGGATCCCACCTGGGGGCGGGAGGGGTACTAGCTTGTATTTTGCCCTCAGCCTGCGTTATGCTCCCTCATGACCACGACCCCTTGTAAATCGCACATTCCAAGCCACCTTGATAACCTGCTGTCTGTCCCCTGAGATGGGCCGTGTTCCCACCCGCTCTTGTTTTCTGCCGCCTTCCCCTTCTCCGGGAGTTTACCCCCAGAGCCCTAGAGCCGACTGACTCTTACGGGATCGCTTCGGTCTCTTTCTACGTCAGGGGCCCGAGATCCTTATCGCCTCCGTCTTCCGCAAAATCAGAAACGGGTCGGCCCATCGGAGTGAAAAGTCGTCCAGTTGGCTGGCTTCAGGCATAGCTGGCTTCAGGGGGCTCGAACGATGCCACGAGGCCCATCTCGACCCGTCAGTTCTGTTCTCTTCCGCGCTGGCACCCTTTAGGGGTCCCCCCTCGTGGTCACAGGAGGCGAGGGGCTGGAGGCGGTGACAAGGTTCCCGGCAGCGAGAGGAGCCCGGTGTGGGGTGTGCCCGCCCCGGTGCTAGAACCCAGATCCTGGCGGAGCCCGGGAAACGATCCGTAGCTACCGATCGATCTGCGGGCCTGACTCCCAAGACGGGAGGAGTTCTTGCCCACTTGCGAAATTCCTCGAGCGAGAGGCTGAGGGGGAGCACCTGCCTCGGCTCTGGAGGTAGAAATCCCGCGTTCGGATCCTGCCTGTTCTTTGGCGTGATGAAAACCGGGTTGGAACCGGGTAGTGCTGATGGCCACACCGTGAGTGTGTCAACGCCACTGGATTGTACTCTTTCGAATGATTAAAAGAGTCCAGGGGCGCCTGGGTGGCTCAGTCGGTTAAGCCTCCGACTTTGGCTCAGGTCATGATCTCGCGGTCCGTGAGTTCGAGCCCCCGCGTCGGGCTCTGTGCTGACAGCTCAGAGCCTGGAGCCTGTTTCAGATTCTGTGCCTCCCTCTCTCTGACCCTCCCCCGTTCATGCTCTGTCTCTCTCTGTCTCAAAAATAAATAAACGTTAAAAAAAAAAAGAGTCCACAACATGTTACGTATATTTAAAAAAAATTTTTTTAATGTGTACTTATTTTTTGAGAGAGAGAGAGAGCGAGCGTGAGCAGGGGAGGGGCAGAAGGGGAGACGCAGAATCCGAAGCAGGCTCCAGGCGGTCAGCTCGGGGCCCGACGCGGGGCTCGAACCCCCAAGCTGTGAGATTGGTAACCTGAGCCGAAGTCGGACGCTTAACTGACTAAGCCACCCAGGCGCCCCTCAGGTTATGTATATTTTACCACGGCGTGAAAAGTAAGAAGGCCAAAGATGCTAAGAATAATAATCCGATAGAATATAAAGTAAAAGGAGAAGGAAAAAGGTCTCGGTGCGGCCACTCACCGGCTGCGTGAACCCTGGGCGGGGCCGGCCGCCTCTCTGTACCTCTGTTTACGGGACTGTCACAATAAGGGTAATTTTGGCAGCTTGTTGAGAGGCTCAAACAGGTTAAGACATGTGCCGTCCCGGAAGCACCCAGGATTTGGTAAGGGTTCAATGGTTGGTAATGATTACATCAAACTACGGGTTGCTAATTGAAAGAAGTCCAATGTCAAATTCACTATCATGGTGTGCTCGGGCTGCTTTACCAAAATGCCGCAGACCGGATGGCTCGTCAATGATAGAAATTTATGGCTCGCTGTTCTAGAGGCTGGAAGTCGGAGATCGGGGGGCCTGATGGCATGGCGTGGGCAGGTGGGGGCCCCGTTCTGGTAACAGACTCGTCGCCTCGCGTGGCAGAAGGGGCGACGATGCTTTTGGGAGCCTCTTTTTTTTTTAATTTTTTTAAATTTTTTTTGAGAGAGAGAGAGAGAGAGAGAAAGGAGGGAGGTGCAAAGAGAGAGGGACGCGGAGAATCCCAAAGTGCAGGGCTCGAACTCGCAGACTGTGAGGTCATGAGCTGAGCCGAAATCAAGAGTCGGACGCTCAGCCTACTGAGCCAGGCGCCCCTGCGGGGGGTGAGGGTTTCTACATATAAACTTGGGGGTGACACGCACACTCAGACCGTCGCGACCACCTACTGTGCGGTTCCGTTTGTGCGAACGATCCCCAGAAGAGGCAAATCCACGGAAACAGAACGCGGATCACTGGTGTTGGCACCCGGGGGCAGGGATGGGGAGTCACTGCTTAATGGGCACGGGTTTCCTCGGCAGGGGCTGGGGGAGGTGACAAAAATGATTTGGAACTAGACAGAGGTGGTGGTTGCACAACACTGGCATTGTGCTGAATGGCGCTGAATTGTTTGCTTGAAAACGGTTGATTTTCATGTTGTGTCGGTTTCACCCCCCCCCCCAAAAATTTTTTTTAAATGTATATTTATTTTAAAAATTCTATGTTTCTTTATTTTTGAGAGCGACAGAGACAGAGTGTGAGCAGGGGGAGGGACAGAGAGAGAGGGAGACATAGAATCCAAAGCAGGCTCCAGGCTCTGAGCCATCAGCACAGACCCCGACGCGGGGCTCGAACACATGGACCGTGAGGTCGTGACCCGAGCCAAAGTCAGACGCTCAACCGACTGAGCCACCCAGGCGCCCCTTATTTATTTATTTTTTAAGTACGTTTTTTTTTGTTTTGTTTTTGTTTTTGTTTTTGTTTTTTTTTAAGTATGTTTTTTTTAACTTGGTGCCTTGGGGTAAAAAAATAAAACGGATGGAAGGTATCTTGATGTCCTTCTCGGACTTCTCTGGCTATTCTGGATGTTTGTGCCCTCCGCTCTTCCCGGCCTGATACCCCATCTCCATCCCCGGTGATGGCTTCTCTGGCTTGGCCAGTAATGCCCTGGGGGACTTTGTGACTCGGTTTCCTTGTCTGTACCACGAGGGGATCGGACCCACTGGTCTCTAATAGGCCCTCAAATGGTAACTGAGCATTACTTGAGGTCAAGGTGGCAACATCTTTCACAGTCCTCCCCCCCCCCCAACCCGGGGGGGGGGGGGGGGGGACTTTGCCCAGAGCCTGTTAATCAGAACTCAGATGAACTCAGATGCCCCGTCACCTCAAGCTCCAGTGCAAATCCTGACCCCCCTCAAAGCCAGGTCACTGGCCTCACACTCTTCTCAGAAAGTAAAGCGGTAGCTCTTTGGACGTTTCTCCGGGGACCCAGCTGGCCAGCCGCACAGGTGGGGACAGCACTTGATACTCAGGGGCTGCCCTAGCCTCAGGGGGCTGGAGGTGACAAAAACTCCAGACTCACAACGTCCTGGTCCTTCGCGCCGGCTGCCTTCAGAGATGACACCCACATAGTCACCGTGAACAGGCTGCGTGATCATTTACCCTTTGAATTAGCTCCTGACGAGGCCATGTTCCTTTTTTTTTAATTTGTTTTTTTTTTATGTTTATTTTATTTTTGAGAGCGGGGGGAAGGGCAGAGAGAGAGGGAGACACAGAATCGGAAGCAGCCTCCAGGCTCCGAGCGGTCAGCACAGAGCCTGACGCGGGGCTCGACCCCCCAAGCCCCCAAGATCTCATGACCCCCAAGGTCATGAGATCATGACCTGAGCCGAAGTGGGCCGCCCAACCAAATGAGCCACCCAGGTGTCCCAAGGCCATGTTCCTTTGGATTCGCCTCAGACGCCCCCCCGCCCCCAGGGGGGTATGGCTTGGCGAACGTCTGACCAGGGATCTCTAAAGGGAAAAGCTAGGGGCGCCTGGGTGGCTCAGTCGGTTAAGCTTCCGACTTCGGCTCAGGTCACGATCTCGCGGTCCGCGAGTTCGAGCCCCGCGTCGGGCTCTGGGCTGATGGCTCAGAGCCTGGAGCCTGCTTCCGTTTCTGTGTCTCCCTCTCTCTCTGCCCCTCCCCCGTTCATGCTGTGTCTCTCTGTGTCTCAAAAATAAATAAATGTTAAAAAAAATAAATAAAGGGAAAAGCTAATAATCTGATATACTGATAGACTAATCTGCCATATACTGACCTCTTATCACATGGCCAAGGCCTCTCTTTTGCAGCCACCTGGTTTTATTTAATTCTCCTGCCACCCTGGGGGTAAATACGACTTTCATCTTGCTTCAGAGCTGAGGACATGAGGCTCAGAGGTAGAATCCCTCGCCCAAGGTCAGCTAAGAAGTGGGAGGGCCCTTGTCGCTGCCCCGTACCCTTGACCCCACACCCTTGACCATTATCCTATCCTGACTCCCTGAAAGCATCCAATGCCTTTCCATCCAGGTCACCCAAGCTCTGAGGCAGCGGTGGGGTCCCGGGGCAGGCCCAGGAGTGGTGGTAGGGGGCAGCTGGCCTGGGAACCAGCTCCCAGGACCTTAACTGGGTGTGGGGAGAAGTAAGGAGGGCAGCACCCTCTCTCTGGGCCTTAAAGGCCCAGAAACCCGAGAGTTACTGTTGCACCACAAGCCGCAGAGACCTGACAGCCTGCAGCTGGGCGGGGGCGGGGCAGAGCAGCCCAGACAAGCTGGCTCTTAAAATAAATAACTAGAAAGGTAGGAAGGGAAGGTCTGGGCGAGTCTCAGGGCCCCAGGCTGCGGCTTCCCAGGCAGGCCTGGATGCCTGAAGGCCCCGAGTCTTTTGGCTCCGGTGTACCCAAGTGTCCTGCCTCCTTCCTTTCCTTCCCGTTTCTGAAAGAGTCAGACCACATTCCCAGAGGCCCTACTGTGCGCCCTGGCCCCGTGCAGGGCAATGTGGGGGACTCGGCGGTGAAGACGCCCCCACCCTCCAGCCCAATGGAGGGGACAGACCTATCCCCAGTGACCATCCAGAGTGGGCAGGGCTGGGATGGGAGACTCGAGGGACTGGAGGAGCTTGGAGGGACACGTGACCCAGACTGGGGGTCTGGAGGACACAGGGGATCCCTGGGTTGGCATGAGAAAATCTTGGCTAAAAGCAAAGAGAAGTTTGTGTGAGAAAAAGATGGGGAGACGATTGGGTAGGGGGCCGCAGACCAGTGTTTTTTTTTTTTTTTTTTAATTTTTTTTTAATGTTTTTATTTATTTTTGAGACAGAGAGAGACAGAGCATGAATGGGGGAGGGGCAGAGAGAGATGGAGACACAGAATCGGAAGCAGGCTCCAGGCTCTGAGCCATCAGCCCAGAGCCCGACGCGGGGCTCGAACCCACGGACCGCGAGATTGTGACCTGAGCTGAAGTCGGACGCTTAACCGACTGAGCCACCCAGGCGCCCCAAGACCAGTGTTTTTCAAAGTGTTTCCGATTTGGGGCGCCTGAGTGGCTCCGTCGGTAGAGCGTCCGACTTCGGCTCAGGTCACGATCTCACGGTTCGTGGGTTCGAGCCCCGCGTCGGGCTCTGTGCTGACAGCTCAGGGCCTGGAGCCTGCTTTGGATTCTGTGTCTCCCTCTCTCTGATCCTCCCCCGTTCATGCTCTGTCTCTGTCTCAAAAATAAATAAACGTTAAAAAAAATTTTTTTTTAATTTTTTCAAAGTGTGTCCAATTTACCTCACTTGATGCACAACAGAATTCATATTTTATCGGCAACACAGTATGTGTGTGAACAGGTGCGCGCCCACAGTTAAGTTAAAATACCAGGAAACCATAATTATTTTTACACATGCTCTGATTGACTGCTTGAGACTCACTGTTTTATGCCTAGTAGGTTAACACCTGAGGTTGGAAAATACAGATCTGGAGGGGCGCCCGGGTGGCTCGGTCCCTTGAGCGGCCGACTTCGGCTCAGGTCAGGATTTCACGCTGCACGAGTTCGAGCCCTGCATGGGGCTCTCTGCTTTCAACACAGAGTCTTCTTCTGATCTTCTGTACCCCCCACCCCGCCCCTCCCCTGCTCACGCTCTCTCAAAAATAAATAACACATTAAAAAAAAAAAAAGAAAGAAAGAAAATACAGATGTATAGACTGTGCTAAGAACCCCTAAGCACTCCCATCAAAGGAGTGCAATTCTAGAATCTTGAGGACCGGCCGCTGATATTCTCGTTCTCTTCTTCTGGGGTTGTGGTAGGATTTTACTTCCTTCTGTTTCGCCTCAGGGCCGGGAATCTGTCTGTCAACATGCAACGGAAGCACATGATGTGGTTACTAAGACTCCCTGAGGACAGAGTGGAACCCCCTTGGCCACCCCTGTGACCGCAGCAGGACCCCGCTGCCTTTAAACTGAATTAAATGAATGATTTTGACTAAAGTCTTTTTTTTTTAAGACTTTGTTTTTTTAATGTGTATGTATTCCTTTTGAGAGAGAGAGAGAGAGAGAGAGAAAGAGAGAGCAGGAGAAGAGAGAGAAAAGGAGAGGGAGAATCCCCAGCAGGCGCCCTGATGTCAGCGCAGAGATGGGGCTCGATCTCACGAACCGTGAGAACCGTGAGATCACGACCCGAGTCGAAATCAAGAGCCAGACGCTCAACCGACGGAGCCACCCAGGCGCCCCCGCCGGGCCTCATTTTTTGGCAGTTTCCAGATGGAACTCTTCTTAGTTTCATAAATTCCTCACTTCCAGGTCTTTCTGCCCGGGCTGTGTCCTCTGCCCTTCCCCTTTCCCTCCTTCCTTGGCTGGTCAGCTCTGACGTCCTTCACAGTTCAGCTCAGATGCCCCCTCGTCCAGGAAACTGTCCCTGGCCTCACTTCCCAGACTGAACTTCTCAGAAAAAGTTTGCCGAACACATGAATGCAAATCTGAGGGAGGAGCAGAGGCCGCATCCTCTGGGGGCTCCCGATCACAGGTCTGAGGGAGGTGGCGGATGCCCCCCGAAGTCAACCCGGTCCCTCCAGCTGTCAGATACCCCGCCCTCTCACGGAGCCAAACAATACCCATTTCGCGGGCGGCAGACTGAGGCCAGGAAGGCCCTCCCTGCTCCGTGCTCGGTGCAGATGCCACACCCCTCCGCCCAGCGTCCTCCTGGCCCCTCTCACCTCCTTCCCAGAGCCCCAGGCCTTTTCTTTTCCAATGATGAAATTCTAGTCTGGGTGGGAGGCTTGGGGGTGGGGGGGGAAGGAAGGCTGGCTGGGACTAGTTGGTATACTTTTCTCTCCAAGCCTGAGGAGGGGAAGGGGTGGGGACGCTCCACTGGCCAATCCTGGACCAAACCCTCAAACCTTCCCCTCTTGGCCCAGACCCACCCCGTACTTCCCGAACGTTCGGGGCAACTTTGAGTTCCAGGGTCCCCTGAGTCCTGGAGACTCCTCCCCACCATCTTGCCTCCCCATCTGGCACCCCCACACTTGAAATTCAAGAGCAGGGCCTGGGCGCAGGCTGGCCCTTGCCCATGTTGCCCAACCAGCCTGGGCCACGTCTCCATCCCCAGGGCCCCGCTCACCAGGAAGGCTGCCAGAAGCTTCCCTGCCTCCCCGCCCCCCCCCCCCCCCAGCCTGGCCACCTGCAGCCGCCGCACCTGAAACTCAGCTGCCAGGTCCCACCTGCTTCCTCTCAGGCTCTGTTTGCCCAGTTGCCCTGACACCCGAACGCTTCTTGGGTGGGGAGCACCAGCCTGGGCGTCTGTGTCCGAGGGAAGATATGGAAAAAGCCCTTTTCCACTTTGGCCTTAGATAAAATGTTGATCTCAAGAGGTCATCCCAGCTTAGAATCCCATGAGGGCTGCAGTTGGCCGGCCACCGACCAGAGCACTCGGTAGACGTGACCTTGGTTGGTCCCTCCGTGATCTCTGAGGCCAGACGCCGCTGCTGCTGTCTCCGTTTGGCAGCTGGGTGAGCCCCAGCGCTCATGCTGAACCGCAAAGCCACGCTTTTCTCTCTGAAAGCAGCCACTCCGGGCAGCTTCTGTGACACCCTGCAAGAGATGTCAGTGCATTCGAGACAGAGGCGGGGAAATACTTGTTTTCCCCCACAGAAGGCGCGGGGCCCGGTCCTCTGCGCCTTCTCTCACCCCTCGTGTTTTCCTCTTCAACAATATTTCTGGACACCGGATTTATTTCTGAAGCCTGCCCTCCACCCAGGTCCCCATCTGTCTTGCCTTATTTGACGGCTCTTCTGTGTTCTGCTCTGTGGCTGTGGTTTGTTGACTGACTGAGGGAATGAATCGCTGGACAGACAGATGCCCAGCCGGAGAATTTGGACTTTGTCCCGAGGGAAGCCACTGGGGCCATTCAGAGGGTGGAGTGACTAAGTCAGGGCCACGCCTGGGAACATTCTGAGCTCTTCTCCAGTCTGGGGCTTTGCAGGTTCCGGTCCCTTTGCCCGGAATACCCTCTCCCTGGGCTTGGTCCAACTCTTTGCTATCCCAGCCGGGATGTCTCCTCCTCCGGGAAGCCTTCCCCGAGCCCCACGTTGCGTCAAGCATCCCTTCTGGGCTGCCCATCCCAGCCCTGCTCTCTCTGTCATCACCTTCTGGGGATGAGTGGTCTCCCCACTTGTCCTGTGAGTCCCCGCAGGACAGGGCCCTAGCACCATCCATCACAGAGCCTGACATTGTGCTCAGAATAGATGATGGTCCCTCGACAGAAATGCCTCTGCTTACGGGAGGAGCCACGCGCAGGGGTAGCCATAGTGTCCCATAGGGGTTGAGGGCGCAGCCTAGGGTCAGGGACACCCGCGATCAAATTCCCTGCCCAGGTAGGGGGTTTGGGCCAGAGCAAACCCCATTCCTCCATCAGCTCCCAAATCAGAAAAACCGGAGCTTGAGGTCTCGAGGATTAGTGGCGACAAGATAACGTCCGACAGCATCTCTAACGGGGCGGAAGCCTCTCTTCCTGCCGCCTCAGGGCTTTGCACCTGCCGGCAAGTGGCGGAGGCCGGATTCGAACCCATGCCTCGGTAGCTTTAGCGCCCACACTTTCTCGCGCACAGCCAAGGCCAGGAGCTGAGCAGGAGTTTGTTAAATGAAAATAACTTCAGCCTGTTAAGAGTGAGAAGGGGGTGGGGGCTTTCTAAAGCAGTGGAGGAGGGAAGATTTGGGAACGCAGAGTGTCTGAGAAACACAGGTAGGAGGTCCGCAAGGCCACACGTGCCTGGGGTGGCACGTGCTTCAGAGCCTGGGCAGATCTCAGCTCAGCCTGGCCCCACTGGCTGAGATCCCGCAGATGTGTTCGCAAAGACAGTTCTCAAAGCTCCTTCCCAAGTGGGTCTGGGTCTAGGGCTGGTGGTGACCAGGAGGGAGAACTCACCAGCAGCACCCGGGGCTGGTCGGAGCCCAGACCATATTTTTTTTAGGGCTCTAAAATAAATACACAACAACAACAAAAAAAATTAAGCAAAATGAAGTTTAAAAAGTGAATGGATGAATGGATTGGGAGATAAGTGGATAGAAATAATATAGACGAGATACTGACATCTATGCCTATAATATGGATAATACACACGACGGAGAAATTTGATGAAATAATTGTAGATACGGATGTTCACCGCAAGATACTTTACAATTTTTTTGTATGTTTGACATTTCTCATAATAAAATGTGGGGGGAAATATTTGGTGAAAGCGTTTGTGAAATCATTAGCACATTAGAGTGGATTCTAATTTTCAACGAGTGAATTACGAATTGCATACCCAGGGGTGAGCGGATTACCACCCTAATATGGGAACTGCCGTTATTGATAAGCGTCGGGCTCTGAACTGGGAATATTTATTTTATTTTATTTAAAAAAATTTTTTTAATGTTTATTTTATTATTTTTGAGACAGAGACAGACAGAGCATGAACGGGGGAGGGGCAGACAGAGAGGGAAACACAGAATCGGAAGCAGGCTCCAGGCTCTGAGCCATCAGCCCAGAGCCCGACGCGGGGCTCGAACTCACGGACCGCGAGATCGTGACCTGAGCCGAAGTCGGACGCTTAACCGACTGAGCCACCCAGGCGCCCCTGGGAATATTTATTTTAAAACCGTGTTTTAAGATTTTATTTTTAGGTAATGTCTACACCCAACGTAGGGATCGAACCTACAACCCGGAGATGAAGAGTCGCAGGCAGGCTCCACCCACTGAGCCCGCCGGGCGCCCCGGGAACGTTTTATTTGTTTTCCTTGTTAACATTATTGAATAAATAACTCCATCTAATTGAAATCTTAACGCCAATCATGGGTGGGATGAGCTTTTCCTAATCTGCATTTTACATTCGAGGAACTTGAGCTCCGAGAGGCGACGAAAGACTGGACTCAGGGAGGAGCCGTCGCAGCTGGGTTGAGCCACCTGCCGACCACTTGCACTTTCTAGAGACCCTCAAGCCAGGGAACTGCTGTAGGTCAACGGCCCCTACCTGCATCGCGATTCCTTTGGCGGGAAAAAAAAAAAAAAAAAAAGCCTCCCTCGTTAGGCCCCCCCCCAACAGGGCCCCGCCCCCGTCCCCGTCCCCCCAGTGTCCCCGCCCCTCGATAGAGAGTTTGTTAGTCTGCCTTCTACGGTTGATTGGCCCCACTCTGGCCTCAGCCCCACCTCTCGCTCGCAGAATGGCCCATTAAACACTGCCGCCGATTGGCGCCCGCCGTTCGCTGCCCGCCTTCTCAAGCCTCGCCCCTGCCCTTAATTCTCGCAGCTTCCGCCGTGCGGGCTCAGAGCCACGCGGCGCGCCCGCGAGCTGCCCCCGGGATCGGTGGCCGTTACCTCCCGGGGTCCCGGACCGCAGCCTTCCGCACTCAGGGGCTCGGATCTCCCCTCCCAGACGCAAAAGCCTAGCTCCCCTCTTCCTGGAGCTCTTGTCTCCCGTCCCCCAGGTTCAAGCTTCCCAGCCTCCGTTTCCAGGACCCCGGCGCCCCGGATCCCTGCCTCCCGGATCGGCGCTACCGGGACGTGGCCTCTTGAGGACCTCTGCCACTTGGACGCCTTCAGCCTTCCAGAGCCCAAGACCCCCTGTCCCAGCCTGATACACTCCTGTATTCCCATCCCTAGGGCCGAGAAACCCAGGGGTTTCGGGCGCAGGACACAACCTGGGAGAGCAGAGGAGCCTCGGCGCCCAGCTTCGGGATCTCAGACACTCCAGCTTCCACGAGCCAAGGAACCTCGGCGCCGTGAACTCCCAACTCCAAGGAACCTTCCAAAGTTCCAGCCTCCAGGCTGTGTTACAAAACTCTCCGTTCTAAGGAACGTCGGCGTTCCGGGAAGGAGCCCCCCAAGCGCTCGCAGCTTCCAGACGCCGCAGAACTCCGGGGGGCGTTCCAACATGGTGGCCGATCCCCCGCGCGGAGAGCCCAAGGGGTTCGAGGCGGCCGAGCCCACCGGGAACGGTGCCCCGACGTTGCTCCCTAAAGAGGACCCCGACCCGGCAGGAGGCCGCTGCTGCGGTTCCCGGGAGCGGGTGCGCCGCTGCCTTCGCGCCAACCTGCTGGTGCTGCTGACGGTGGCGGCCGTGGTGGCAGGCGTGGCGCTGGGGCTGGGGGTCTCGGGGGCGGGTGGCGCGCTAGCGCTGGGCCCCGCGCGCCTGGCGGCCTTCGCCTTCCCCGGCGAGCTGCTGCTGCGCCTGCTGAAGATGATCATCCTGCCGCTGGTGGTGTGCAGCCTGATCGGCGGCGCCTCCAGCCTGGACTCGAGCGCGCTCGGCCGCCTGGGCGCCTGGGCGCTGCTCTTTTTCCTGGTCACCACGCTGCTGGCGTCCGCGCTCGGCGTGGGCTTGGCGCTGGCCCTGCGGCCGGGCGCCACCTTCGCCGCCATCAACGCCTCGGTCGGCGCCACGGGCGCCGTGGAAGAGGAAGAGGCCCCCAGCAAGGAGGTCCTCGATTCGTTCCTGGATCTTGTGAGGTCAGACCCCGCCCGCCCGGTGGAAGTCGTCGAGGGGGGGGGGGCGGGGGCGGGGAAGCCACGTGGGGAGGGGACCCGTGTTAGGGATGGCCGGAGCGACCACGCGAACGCTAGAGGGTTTTGAGTCCTCCAGAGCCCGGACCCCCCCACTCCCCCCCCCCACCCCGGCCCCAGGGCTGGATGGTGATGGTGTGGCCCTTTGAGGGTCAGAGTCCAGCGAGTGAGGACAGACCCCTTGGGAAGGAGGCTTCGAATGGGGGCGCCTGGGGACGTAACTGGGGACGCTGCAAGACAGTGATAAGACAAGGAAGTCTCCTAGAGGGAAGAAAGTAATGCTTGGGGAGTTTGTGGGGGAGGGAAGGGATACAGAGGCTTTTCTGTGAGGGGAGAGGATTCTGGGGGGACTTGGGAGGGGATTTGGGGGCGCTCAGGGCCTCAGGATTTGAGTCCAGAGTCAGAGAGCTTGTGACCCCCGAGGAGTTCATAGGGGACCTGAGGAGATCGGAGTGACCTCTGCCAGGCCCTCTTCCCGGTCCCAGGGCTCCCCCATATTATGTGTCATCCCTGTTACCCGGACGCAGCCAGGTTTTTTTCTCAGCCTCCCTTCCCCGCCCGGGGCTGGGCCCTGGCAACTTCCCTTTTTACATCTTCCTGCTAAATCCTGCCACCTCCAAAGACTTTCCATTCCATTTCTCGCCCCCCCCCGCCCCGAACCAACACCAGGCGGCCCAGAAGCGGGGGCCAGCGGGACCGGCTAGAAAGAGAGCAGGCTCTTTGCCTTCTGATCTCTGCTCCCCCCACCGCCGCCCCCCCCGCCCCATCCCAAGAATAGTTCTTCCCTTTTGAGGAGGGCA
>NW_026060040.1:0-24865 GCF_023721935.1 Panthera uncia | reverse complement strand
TATGTATTGTATATTATATATTTATATATTGTATATTATATATTATATATACAGCTGTATTTATATATTTATGTATTGTATATTATATATTATACATACAGTTGTATTATACATATGTAGTTTCAAATGCCAACTGAAACTATATAGAGCTATATATGTAAAACTATATACACACACACACAATTTAGAACTATTAAACAGGACGATGTCTCATAGTTCATTTGTTATTTAAACATATTCACACACCTCCATGACACAGATACAATGATTGCTTTGTTTTGAACACAACACACAAAAAAAGGAGCTTTTTTTTTTTTATTTTTAAATATGAAGCAATGATGTAGGATGATTGGCAGCTGAACAGAATTTCCATTGTTGGCGTTTGTGTGTCTTTACACGACCCCACACCCTTCAAAGTCCTAATATTTGCTTAAGGTTGTTTAATACTTGTTCCTCCGCTCTAAAACTTTGGGAGTCATGGCCACCCTGATCTTTATAAATAATAGATTCAATAATGAGAGAGTTGCCGCCTGAGTTTCTCTGTGCATCCTTGTCAGTGCTATGTAATTTCATTTTTACCCTTTCCCACCACATTATGTGCTCCAGCCTATAAAGGGCTGGGGGTGGACAGAAGTTTCCAGAAGGCCAGAGCTATTTTTCCTTCCTCGCATTTTCTCCAGACCCTTGCAGGGGGTTTTATACATGTATGCAGTTTCAGATTTTTATAAATTATACCCTTGCAAAGTGGGTGAGTGTCAAGTTCAGCTGTGGCCACTGGGGAGGCGGCTGGGGCCTCCCAGATGCAGCCTGCAGATGGTGTGTGGAATGAGGGGCTTGGTGCACGTAGTTCAAAGCGCAGCAGAAGCTGTGTAATAAAAGGCAGCAAACTGTGGTTGATGTGAAGACTGCTTCTGGAAAAAAATGGCCCCCAAGCCAGTGTACTTCAGCTCATCTATGTTTTCTTTTGCACATGTTGAGGCTACAAGAAAAAATAACCACTGAAGTGTATGCACGCTTAGAAAAAAAATGCAGAGCAAAAGGAAATTGCTCTTTCCCTGAGCAATGAGAGAGCAGCTCTGATGTTTCAGCTCCCTTAGAAAGCTCACCCCAGGGTGGCCCATGAGCCCAGATTGCCATGCAGCACGTTCCAGATTCTAAGTGACCCGTTTCCTTTTTTAAACATACTTCCTTTTGTAGCAACGTGGATGGAACTGGAGAGTGTTATGCTAAGTGAAATAAGTCATACAGAGTAGGACAGATTCCATATGTTTTTACTCCTATGTGGATCCTGAGAGACTTAACAGAAGACCATGGGGGAGGGGAAGGAAAAAAAATGATTAGAGAGGGAGGGAGCCAAAACATAAGAGACTCCTAAAAACGGAGAACAAACTGAGGGTTTATGGGGGTAGGAGGGTGGGGTGGGTGGGGGGTGGGTATTGAGGAGGGCACCTGTTGGGATGAGCACTGGGTGTTGTATGGAAACCAATTTGACAATAAATTTCATATTTAAAAAAAAAGAGAATAAAATGGTGACACAGCCATTCATATAAAAAAATAAAATAAAAAAATAAACATATCCCTATGTGGCCAACTGGCTACCGCAATATGTTTTAGATATTTCTTTAAGGTCAACAATAACAACAACAACAAATGTCTGAAACCCTACACACTTTCAGAAGAACTTAAGTGTTGATCTGATATACTAATATAGACTAATAGAGCTCTCCAGGACAGGTAGAAACAGAAGTTTGCTTTTGGTGCCCCTGGGCTATACTGATTTCATTTCTTGCTCATCTAATGACTTCATTCTCCATCAGACATCAGAAAAAGTTTCTTTGGAAGAGTCACAGTCTTTGCTGAGGACACGTCAAACCCCAGGAGTAAAAGTGGGACAGTCAGCCGGGAAGGGAAAGTAGCTACATGTTTGCAAATGTCATAGCCACATAGTTCTTTCTCCCAATGGACGTGGTTTCTTTCTTTCTTTTTTTTTAAATTTTTTTTAATGTTTATTTATTTTTGAAGGAGAGAGAGAGAGAGAGAGAGAGAGAGAGACACGGAGTGTGAGTGGGGGAGGGGCAGAGAAAGAGGGAGACACAGAATTCGAAGCAGGCTCCAGGCTCCGAGCTGTCAGCACAGAGCCCGACGTGGGGCTCAAACTCACAAACCGTGAGATCATGACCTGAGCCGAAGAAGTCAGACACTCAACCACCTGAGCCACCCAGGCGCCCCTTAATGGGCGTGGTTTCAAGATTTGGCAAGTTGAGTCCTTGATTTAGAATCCTTTTAACACGGGCTGCGAGTTTATACAATGAAGCATCAGTTTTGAAATCAGTGGAGCCATTGAACAAACGTAACTAGCCAACTGAGATTTCTATTTTGGGGGCTCTTTTACCTTCGGGCCCCCAACACGCCTGGGAGAGCTCCCTGTTTAGAAAGAAGTCCATCTGAAAATAGACACATAAGGACCTCGGACCACTGGCATACACAAGATCAGCGGGTTCTCTAAGTGAACATCGATCATACAGCAAGACGAAATGAGAGATTTACATTATTGCTTATTTCAGGGAAACACTGTGTAAAGATTTTTTTGTTTTCCTTATTGAGGCACTGGCTTGCAGGGAGGTAGTTTGCATCCAGACTGAGGAAGTTGACAGGGCCGGTCGTTACGAAGCAGAAATAATCTATCACTTGCAGAAAACAAGGTGTGAATAAGTACTCTATCTCTTAGATAGAGGGTTATTATCTGGTTGTTTTATTTCCGTCACAGATAAAAACGTCTTGAGGTAAATTTAAGGAGGGCAAGTTAAAAAAAAAAAGTTCCTCTCAAGAAATTCTATAGAAAAGAATCCTCTTAATAATAATAATAATAATAATAATAAAAGTATGGGGCGCCTGGGTGGCTCAGTCGGTTGAGCGCCCGACTTCAGCTCAGGTCACCATCTCATGGTCTGTGGGTTCGAGCCCCCTGTCAGGCTCTGTGCTGACAGCTCGGAGCCTGGAGCCTGCTTGGGATTTTGTGTCTCCCTCTCTCTCTGCCCCTTCCCTGCTCGAATTCTGTCTCTCTCTCTCCTTCTTTCAAAGATAAAACCTTAAAAAACAAAAGTTGCAGCGTGTCGAGTCGTGAGCTTTTGAGCATGCAAAGGAGCAGGGCGAGGGAAAAGTAAACTATTTCCAGTTACTGACAGATACTTCGGCCCCCCAGGCCAGATGTGGTGGCTCTCACATAAGTAGCACTCCCATGGACATGAGGCTGTCTGCTTGTCTTCTCTCACCCGAGGGGCAAGTGTGACAAAGAGAATAAGTGTGACCTTGACTCCCATTTAACCAGCTCTGGGCCCCGCCGCATCCTGTCTCCAGAGGATCATGAAGATCCGAGGAAGAACCCGGGGTTGCCCCATATGTATTTTCAAAGCACTGCCGACATGGAAAGTGTTGGGACAGATGAGACGAGATGTCATCAGGGAGCAGGTGGTCTAGGGAACAGCGTTTGCTGTCCTGGAAGGTGTTGCATGGGGCTCACTGGACCCCCCTTCCCAGCTGCCCTCCCCCTCTGCTTCCCTTCCCTCTCAGGGCGGGAAAGTGACAACCCCACCGTCCCAGACACCTTCCAAGCCTGAGGTCTTGTGACCTGGGTCTGGCCCACAAGACATCCAAGGGGAAGTTTGCAGAGAAGGGCTTCTTCCTCTGCTGAACAAAAAGCCTCATGAAGAGAGGGTTTGGGCCCTCGCTCTCCTTCCTGCCTGGACAGAGCTGAGGTTCAGGCCCAAACACAGGAGCACCCCGGCCCCTCCCAACCAGCCGTGGGTTGTCCTCCCGAACCGCCTGCCACAGGAGATGGGCCAATACCCGGCTGCTGAAACCGCTGGAGTCAGCTTTTCCTAAATATGCAGCCAAATGTAATCCTCACTGATAAACTCTGGCAGGAGGTTTGCACTTTGCACGTTGCTGTGATACAATTCATTACCGTAATCATCTTTTGGATACATAGTTTATTTCTCTGTCTTAGTTTCTTCTCTCTCTTGCACGGCATCGTTGGGGGCATCATTGGGCATTATCGGGAGAGTGGAGGGGAAGGAGAAGGGAGAGAGAGATTCAGAAAGCTAAGAGAGCATGAGAGTGGGACAAAGAGGGGGAGTCTGCAATCCAGAGGAGTGTCGAAGCATACTTTTCGAGCACGCCAGTAGTTACTTGAGGTTTTGCGTTCGGTTACGTGTTCAGGAATCATCCATCGTTCTCCAGAAGCACTCTCTGACTGTGTGCAGGGCCTGCCAAGCTCTTAAAGGAAACGGTCCCTTTCGACTACCGTGGGCCATCATAGTTATGACATTTTTTGGTGGGGAAGGGACAGGCCCAGGAAGACACATTGCTTAAGCCTTATTTTACTCAGGAAATGCGGGGCATTGGTGGCACCCAGGAGGAGGGATGGGGGAAATCAAGGAATGAGAGTCACAGGGCAAGTGTTATGCAGATTTTAATCTCTGTTCAGGGACCAGAGCAGCTTCTGGAGAATTCTCTAAAGAGCGGGAGTTAGAAGGAAAATTTTTCTTTTTTTTTTTAAAAAAAATTTTTTTTTTTTTAACGTTTTATTTATTTTTGAGACAGAGAGAGACAGAGCATGAACGGGGGAGGGGCAGAGAGAGAGGGAGACACAGAATCAGAAGCAGGCTCCAGGCTCTGAGCCGTCAGCCCAGAGCCCGATGCGGGGCTCGAACTCACGGACCGCGAGATCGTGACCTGAGCTGAAGTCGGCCGCTTAACCGACTGAGCCACCCAGGCGCCCCAGAAGGAAAATTTTTCAAGCCAATGTGGGAAAATGCTGTGCGTGTACGAATTGGTAGGAGGCCTATTTCCTATCAGGAAATAAAATAATTAAAAAAAAAATAGCCGCTTCGTGTCGCCAGAAGAGGAGCCTCTGTGATGTGCTACAGGGCAGCTCTCTGACGCGTTCAAAGATTTTGAACAGGAACTTTGTAACTCGGAGGCCGGCGCGTCTAGAACATTACCAGCCCCTTTTGGTAGAAAACTGAGACACAGAGACATTCAATGACTCATCTAGGTCACTAGGAAGCTACCTGAGAAACTGAAAACGAGCTGGAGCTTCCTGTGCGGCCTCTGCTCCCTCCCCCAGTGACAGAAGCAGACAGGGCTTCTCCATCTCTGGGCTTTGATAAAGTGGGTGATCAGAAATGTCTCAGAGGCGCACGAAAATAGGCAGCCTCTCAGAGGCCTGGAGAACTTGCGTGGGGTTCAAGGGCGAAATGGCTTTTTCGTTAAGAAGGGCCTTGAGGAAAATCAAGCTACACCAGGGCTCTCGAGGAGGAGATACATCGGTCAAGGTTGATGTTACAACACACCCCAGTCAGCCTCCAGATTTAAAAGCCACACTGGTGGGGCGCCTGGGTGGCTCAGTCGGTTAAGGATCCCACTTCAGCTCAGGTCATGATCTCGCGGTTCGTGAGTTCGAGCCCCGCGTCGGGCTCTGTGCAGACAGCTCGGAGCCGGGAGCCTGCTTCGGATTCTGCGTCTCCTTCTCTCTCTGCCCCTCCCCGGCTTGCACTCTGTCTCTCTCTGTCTCTGTCTCTCTCTCAAAAATAAATAAACATAAAAAAAATAAAAAACTATAAAAAATAAAAGCCACAATGATTGAGTTGAGCTATACAAAGGGTCAAGGCTTCTCTCCTGTCCTCTCTGTGGATACTTCCGAGTGAGGGAAGGGTGATGTGACGATGGGAAAGCCATCGGGCTGACTTACTTAGCACCTCCCACACCCCACTGGGGTTCCCGCTGCTTCACCTTTGCCCAGACCGTACATCACCCCCCGCCCCAGCCTAGACCACCCTTCCCTCTCTCCTCTCAGTTGCCGCCTAATACTTAACTGCCTGTTTCTGTGACTGTGCCAAGCACATTACACAGGTTACTGAATTCAGTCCACACAGCTGCATTAGCCATAGGTACGACCACTACCTCCTTGTTTTGTAGACGAGGAAACCGAGGCTCACGAGAGAAGCTGCTTTTGCTATTCGGCTAAAGCCAGAAAAATGGAAAGGAAAAGTCCATCATCCCTGGGCTGTCCGTGCCTGGTCCACCTATAGCCCACCGCCCCGCCTTGTTCTCTCACTGTTCCCATCAACTCCGGGCTCTCTCTACACCGACTCCCAGCCGAGGGCTGGTGTCTCTAATAGAGTCTCCGTGTGTGGTGGCCTTGGAGCCTTCCTCGGCCCCGGGTATCAGACCCAGCCCCGCTTTCTCTTTAAGGGGGCAGGTCTCTCCTGAGCACACATCTCAGGGCTAGTTTGAGGGAACGAAAGAACCTCCTGGCTCCTGATTTCTTTCCAAAAGCTCTCCAAGGGTTCTGGCTGTTTAGCTCCTGGGTCGGCTGCCGTTTCTGAAGACACTTCGGCTACTGCTTGTTCACTGGGCCTGCACTTGGTGTGCGAGCAGATGTGGGGCCTCCTGCGGCCTGACACCCTCCCCCACCCCCCACCCCCCCACCCCCGCCATCCACCCTCGCTGCTGAAGTGTGCCTTGCAAGGACTCTGAAATTCGGGGACAGTCCCCCTGGAGGAAACAGAACCGAGGCCTGGCTTCTTCTGGGGACAGCTTTTTGCTCTTTTAAAACTTAAACGCTCCAGAATTGCTTTGTCATTTTCAAAGGTTTGTTAGCGTGCAAAGAAACTAAATGGCGAAACGTACGATTGTGAGTTTAGATCGATTTTTGGCACCTTTTTTTTTCCCCCTCTCAGTTTCAAAATGTGTGGGCAGTTTCAAGATGTGAGGCTCCGTTTTGCACGGGGTAGGGGGCTAGGGTCTGAGTCTTCAACATCCGGGAGGGGCCCTAGGAAGGGTATGGTTTCCTGGTGGGCCAGAAGCAGTCAGATTTGCTAAGACGCAGGTCACGGGTTGAATTGGGTCCCCTCCAAAATTCATAGGTTGGAGTTCTTAACTCCTAACACTTCAGAATGTGACTGTATTTGGAGGCTGGGTTTTTACAGAGGTGATTACTGGTAAATTCAGGGCGGACCCTGATGCCACAAGCCCGGTGTCCCTATAGGAAGGGAGATTGGGACACAGATATACACGGAGAGGATTGCGCGAACACACAGGGAGAAGACGGCCACCCGCGAGCCAAGGAGAGAGGCCTCAGAAGAAACCAATCCTCCCGGCACCTTGAAGCTTTCCAAAAATAAACCTCGACCAGACTTCTCAATGAGACTTCTGGTCTCCAGAGTCATGAGACCATACATCTCCATTGTTTTAGCCACCCAGCCTGTGATGCTTCTCCATGGCGGCTCCAGAAAAATAATACAGAATTCACACCTTTCAAACTACGGATGCCCAAGTTAATCTACGGCTTTCTGTGATCTTGACTCTTCGGTCGAGCCAGAAGCGTCTTGGCGAAGGTTTTTCTGAAAATAGTGGCACACAGAGGCTCCCAGAGGAGCACGCTTCACTCAGCCTCGTATTTTGCCATTCCCTTTGAAAGATACCCTCCAAGAAGACAGTCGTGAGTCAGCCTCGCTGAGATTTTTTTTTTTTTTTTTTTTTTTTTTTACCTGTGGTTCTAGGAACTCAGAGGCATATTAGCATTCGGGCTTTGCATAGACTACTAAGCCACTTCTAAGAACAAGGCTACCTGAGGCACTGTGCAAAAGTTCGCATGTGCCACCCCTTTCCTCTTTCACATCTACCACTTGCCCTGGGGGCCGACGCCTTGGGCCTCGTGGGGGGGATACCAGCGTGGGTTCTGCAAGAACCCTGCGGCTCGAACCACGCGTGTTCGTTCCTCCCAGGGAACGTCTGTCACGTCTAACCTTCTCACCTAAGCAAACGAAGTGAGAGTGTGGGGCGGCATGGTGGGAGCAGAGAGGCATTCTCTGTGGTAGACCACATTCATTTTGCATGCCTCTCTTTTAGACCCTTGCTTGCCTCTCAAGGCAAGGGAACAGTGGTTTGCTTGGTCCCACCCCTCTCGTTCCTCCCGGTTTCCACATGGATGTCTCTGCCGAAAATGAGCTACGGGTTTCCTTCTGTGAGGATTGCACAGACTGATCAAGCACCGTCCCAGGAGGAAAACCAGGCGTTGTTTCCCACCCCCGCAGTTCAGAGCTCCAGGGAGGGAACATTCGCCATAGATTTTACATAGCAAGAAATGACCACGGGGCTGAGCGCTGCTAATGGCCAGTCTTCGGGAATGTGGCTAAGAACACCGAGAGAGAACCATTTGCTGGAGATGACCAGACACGATTCTCCTAGCATCATGCTCTCAGGCAGGGCCCAAGAGGCCCCGAAAGCAAGGACCTTTGGCCACCCCTCTGGCTCCAGGGAGTGTGGAAGGCTGATCCCGACGATGCAGACCCTCCATTGCCGGGTCACCTTGCTAAAACTAACTGGGAAATTGCTAAGATTTCACTTTGGTTCCCTGAAATGAAATCTCAATGTAATATTACTCAAGTTAGAGACTGTAAAATGTAAAAGCCCCTAAGTTCCTTCTCCTGACACCGAGGGCTTTTTCCAATAGCCCTTCTGAGTCCTGATTCGAGTCTCAGGGCTCTCTCTCCCCCACTCACTTAAAAGCAAACTGCCCCTGTTCCTAACCCGGGGCGGCTCAGTGTGACCTGAGTTAGCACAGGAGCTATGGGGCTGTGTGAGGGCCGGGCCTCCTTCTGTTTCCTGTATTTGAGCCGGTCCCTGGGTCCCTTCCCTGTCTCTGCCGTCTGGCCGGTAAGGACAGCTTTGAAGGCAGCCTCACACCGTGCCCCAAATCCAATCTATTGCCCAATGGAATGTTTTCAGATTTCCTGACTCTGCCTTCCTG
Organism: Panthera uncia; assembly: GCF_023721935.1. NCBI lineage: Eukaryota > Metazoa > Chordata > Mammalia > Carnivora > Felidae > Panthera > Panthera uncia. Next base: position 16,050 of record NW_026060040.1, on the reverse strand, counting down.
AGTTTGATAAAATAGGAAACAATAATTGTGTGGAGGGTATTGAAAGCAGAGTGAAGGCAGGAAGATCTTTCATTCTGTTATTCTACAAATATTGCTTCCTTTGCTCATTAGAGGCCCAGAGGAAATGCAGCCAGGGAGCAGCCAACAGCTTCTCACCAGCGGCCGCGTCTCTGCCACAGGAGCCCAGCGCTGCTCTGCGACAAGGGCGTGTGACTCACACACATCGCATGATTCAACTTCACTAAAATTTCCTCGGCTGCCAGTAAAGAAGCATTTGCAAACCCTCTAATTTGAAGCTTTGAATCGGTTAATGACTTGCTTTCTTCCCCTTCTCCTGAAATCCTCCCCCACCACCCTCCACACACACACACACACACACACACACACACACAGCTTTGTCAAGTTTTTACATTTCAGGGACCCGGAAACATAGAGGCCCTGTGACATTCACAATAGCATTTGTTGTGACAAAGTGGCTGGCAGCCTTCTGCATTCCCCTGCTCATTTGGCTGTATGAACAAATAATGAGTCACAGATCCTATTTGGGTGCGCGCGAAGAGTTTGTAGCCAGAAAATTAATTATCCCCCCGGCCGATCCCACTCCGTCCCCGCTCTGCCAAACCATCAAGCCGCATTTTGCAGGCGTCGGTCAGAGTGCGAGCCCCGACACACTGCTCTGCCTTCGCGACATTTTTATGTTCTTATTATTTCTGTTTGTTGAAGCACGGCCCTCTTTTCCCACCAGCGCCGCGCAAAACGCACACGCGCACGCGTACTCACACACCCAGAGCCGCGGCCCCGGCGCAGCTTTGCACATTTCGCGAGGCTGCCTGCGAAACTGCAGCCAGCGTTTCCGCACGGGCCGTTCCAATTAGGAAGCGCACCGTCTAATGACACGGGCCGCGACACGACGCTAGACTTAGGAAACGGTTTCATTGCTCTTTGCGAAGAGGGAGACAGAGATCTCTCCGTAGGCGACAACTTGCATTTCCCCCCCCCCCCCCCCCCCCCCCCCCCCCCCCCACGAAGGACGCCGGCTGCCGCTTTGCACTGAGGCCACGAGGAGCGTGGCCCCATCCTGGTGGTTCTAACACAGACAGATCCGCCCGGCTCTCGAGCTCTCTCCCTTGAGGGGACAGCAGAGCTACCACTTTGCCCCCGAAGTCCCCAGGCTGGTCTAACGTGTGCCTGCCATGCTGCCTCCGCCTCCGCCCCACGCTGGCACCAGCCCTCCCGGCCAGCTGTGCAGGTGCCCGCTCCCCCCCACCACCCCCCCGCCCCACTCTCCCCCCCCACCCCCCCTCCCCGGGGCGGGCCGAGTTCAGGACGCTCCGCCACCGTCATTGCAGGCAAGGGGCAGAAAAGCAAACCCAGACGGCTTCTTGCGAGCTTTATCATCTCTAGGACTTTAATCAGGAACAGCCCAACTTACTTGCACTTGACAAAGTTCTCACACACCGACTGAACACTTCAACAGCTTAGCTAAGTATTTATTAAAACATTTCTGAAGAGCTGCCATCTGATGAATAAGTAATCCAATAGCCTTGTAATCATACGCCTGAGTTTGAATTCCTTCCACCAAACCGACAGGGAATCGACGGGAGCTACGCGCCCCGAGTTACGACAAGCTGCCATTTCGTTATCTGCAAAGCCGAGCCAAAGAAGGTATCGAAAGACCAGAGCGTACTCACCTCTCATGAAGCACTGTGGGTATGAAGGAAATGACTCAAATATGCTGTCTGAAGCCATCGCTTCCTCCTGAAAATGCACCCTCTTCTGAAGGCGGGGGATTCAATGATTTCTTTCACCTTTGGAGGGAAAACCAAAGAAAGGTCACTGTCTTAACCTCACCCCCCCCCCCCGACCGTGGCTCCCTGCCTTTCTTTCTTTCTTTGTTTTTTTTTTGTTTTGTTTTTTGGTTTTTCCTCCCCATACCTCTGGGGCTCCCTGAGCCCTGCGAAACATGTACCTTGGCGAAAACAAAATATTCAAATTGTTCAAGATTTGAAAAAAAAAAAAAAAAAAAGCGGCGTCTTGGCTGTGGGTTGGTGATGTTCACCACTCTGTGAAACCCTGTGGTTTGCCGTCAGTGTGATTCGTCCTGCTCGCTGACCACTATGCCGGGCGCAGACTTCTGAGACTACCAGCCTACCCAACTTGTGGTTCTGTGGTTGTTTATGGGGCCCAAAGAAGTTTTCACACAACCCAAATTACAAATTTAACTGTTCCCCTTTCCACAGCCCGTCTTAATTGGTTCTTGCCAATCATGTGACTTAAGTGATGTCAAATTTCTTTTTTTTTTCCTTTCTTCTTTTTTTTTTTTTTTTTTTCTTTTTGGGCAATGCCCTTCCTTCCCCCCCCCCCCCCCACCCCCCACCTGCCTTCCCCGAGGCTGTTCAAGAAAAGAGCCGAGTAGAGTCTGCAAGAGAGGGACCGTAGAGAAAAGTGACTCAGTCTCTTATTATATCAATGGTCTTTGCTGATGGAGGACAACTTGGGTCTTGCTGTTGTTATTTGTGGTTTTGGGAGCCACTGATTATTTTGATAACACTTTCATTGCCGCTTATTCAATAGTAATTCAACCTTGGCATCAGGCTCAGGCAGGATGTGGAGCCCATCACTTAAGACGCTGGGCATCAGCTCAGGACAATCCAGCACTTGGTAAAGACCAGGGCAGCGTAAGTGAAAGTACGAAAGGAAAAACAAAATAAAAGGAAATGTTTTGCGGAGAGCTTGATCCCTTGAAAGGGTCTAGCCACTCACTGGTATTGTAAAGCTTAAAAAAAAAATCGAAAAAAAGGGGGGGAGGGAAGCATTTGAGTTTTGTGACCAACAGGTCGTTTCAATAAAAGCAAAATTATGTGGTTTTACTCCTCCTAAATGAACATCTTTTCGGTACAGAGATGAAATCAGGGTTCTCTCTGACACACACACTCAAATTAGGAATCTACCAGAAAACAAAGAAAGGAGACACCCTGCACCTTGAGCCCAGGCGGAAGGCTAACCTGCACCCGTTTGTTTTTCGTTTTCACCTGTGGAAGTTCATTGCATTGCCTTTCTCTGGTTCTGTTGGCATCGATAGGCTAACTCAGACCTGGAGGCAAAACGCAGGTTAGCCCGACGGGAGCTACACTCCTCAGCAAGCCCCTTCTCATGGGGACTGAGCGAAGCAGATCGTAGCGCTCACCCTCCACCCCGGGAAGAAGTCACCTGCGTGGAGGTGCTACACACAGGGTACTTTTGCACGTGGGCAAGCCATTCCGGGCACACGTAATAATTTCTCTCTCCTGCTCGTTGCCTTTAAGTGTTGACAAAACGCCGTGTTTCTTGAAGTTCCAAGGTAAAGGGAGACTCTCTTCCCCTAATTTATTTCTATTAACTTCGCTCTGCTCCGCGTACGAGCCTTCACGGCACCCTGTACACACCACGTTTCGACTCACATGGTCAAGGGCGGTCGAGATGACGGGTCCAAGATGCCAACCCTGGATTCCAGGCAGCGAAGGGGCTTCAGGAAGCCCGTAGAACCTGAATAACCCCTCGGTGTTTTCCTCATCTGCTCAGTTTCGCTCCTACCCACCGTGATCATGTGCTCGTGGGCAAATGGCGCAGGTCTCTTTAAAGGAAAGGACATGATTTTTACTTACTCCTGTTTTGACTAGTGCAGGAATTGAAACTCAAGAGACTGCTTTCTCCCACACTTGTGTGAAGTGAGCTTCCCGAAGGTTGACACCTTATTAATATTTAAAAGAATAACAAGGTAGGTATTTCTTTTATGATGTTTATTAATATCCACGCCCGATGCACGTTTCCTGTTGCTTCTCAATGCAAATCCCTTGCGAAGGTAATTAAGACCGTGTTCCTGTGCTCGCTGCTAAACCTACGTGTGGGTGTGAGCCCACATCAGGCTCTTTTCTCTCTTCTGTATGTAATATTCCCTGGAAGGGTCATAAGAGCTGAAGGCCGTAACACGCAGCTGTCACTTCCGAGCTGGCTCAGACTTATTAATGACTTAGCAATTCAAGTGGCGACGCAGATAAATTCTGATGCTTCATTCTAGAAACTCCCCAGATGCTTTCAGCCTTAGGTGTCCAGATGCTTGAAGGGAGGCGGCCCTGGATGGGTCAGCTAACTGCCCGCATTCTTGGCTTTTCTCTGCACGCCTCGCCAGAGCCGAACATGTATCCTGCCCAGCAGAGTCTTCCTAGGACAGGTCAAGGTTAAAGAGGACTTGTCAGGCTGGGGTTTGTGTTTGCTGAGGCCTCACCTTAATGCTGCGATCATCTGTAATCGCCGGGGCCGGAGTTTCAACGGGGCACCAGGGGGCAGAGTTGAAGGCCAGTGCGCCGGGCTGCTGGCGTTGCCTCCCTCCGGGTTATCTGCCATAACGGCCGCAGCAGGACCTCAGAGCTTGGTGAGGCAACAGTCAGAGTTTTTCTGGGCCTCCTCCCAGTCCTGACAATAAGTGAGGACCCAGCCAGCCGCTGGTGAACTTGGCCTTACCACTTCCCCGGGAGCCCAAGACGAAAAGACACATATGTCATCAGTGAGCCCCCTGGAGGAATACTCAAGCCTATCTTTGCTAGAACTGTTGAGGATTCTTTAAGTTTGTTCATTAACCCACACCCTGTGACCTACTTCCTGCGAGTGACTCAGACCTTGGGCTGCTCGCTTGGGAATTGTACCCAAGCGGCTACAACCGACTGTGGCTTTGCCAAGTAATTGGATGGCAGTTTTCATCCTCACTCAAACTGGCTACGGCTTCTACATGCCACTGTTGGGGGGAGGAATATGCTCAGGTGTCATTTTTAATGGTTCCATAAAAATACCACCAAAGGTGGAAAGATGCATGGTTGCATAACCCTGTAATTAACGTATAAACTTCTATGTGCAACCCAACCCAAACCTGCCCTTGGCAAACCCAGAAGTTCAGAATAAGCTGGAGGCCCTGTTGTTGCAGATCTTTCCAGGCCCCTCACGACGGCGTCCACGGCGGGGCATGGCAATCTCACGCACGAGTCTCTCCTTCTTCCCGGTAAAAGTAGAATTCGAACGGGAGCCCCCACAAGACTTTACTGTACAGCCAGATAAGAGTTTCAGTATTCACAACCTTACCTTCCCTGGATGGAGATACATTGCTCTGTGGAGAAATGGGACCTAAAGAAAAAAAAAGAAAACAGGCAGCCATTGAAACCCATCAATGAATCCTGTCAACCCATCCAATGAAAGCTGTCTAATGACATGAAAGGCTGTTTAATGACCATTGTTTGAAATCTAAGAGTTTCAACTGCTTCACTACTCGAAAGGTGGCCTGTGGGTCAGCAGCAGTGACATCACCCCGGAACTCGCGAGGGATCAGAATCTTGGGCTCTGTCCCAGACCTCCGTTTTTAGAGTCTGCAGGTTTGCAGCGCTCCAGGTGAAATCTGCACACATCAAAGCTGGAGAGGCGTGGCTCCGAGAAAGCCCTTGCATAGGTAGGGATTTGGTACAGGATACGCTATGATGATTTTCTACAGTCTTTGTGATCTCCGTTTTCCTTAGAGCTTTCTGAAAAGTCGACCTTTTCTACCTTGTTGCCTTGGCACAAGTTTTTAAACTCTGGATGTTTCTAGACAGCAGAAACCCGCAAGAGGTGCGGCTCCCGTCCTCCGAGATAGAGCTTTCTCGGATGGTCACTCAGACTCTCCTCGCACGTGCTGGGTCTGGGTCAAGTTTACAGTTTGAGGTTTGACACACAAGGTGGGGAGGCTCCCGTGTGCTCCGTCTCCCAAGCTGGTGACCACATGTATATAAACAGAAGGCTTCTTTTCCCCCAGGGGCATCGGACTCTCAGTTTTTACCTAGTTTGCATTTTGGAAACACATCAATCCTGTGAGTTCTTCCAGACACACACCACGTGTTCATGTGGTAGCATTGCAGGTGGCCGCCGGTGTCCTGCCGTGAGCCGTCCTCCCCGTGGGATACCTGCCTCTGCTCTCCAGCCTTGGCCTTGCAGATGTCACATCCTATGCTTTGTTCCAAAACGAGGGACCCGGCCTTACACCGTCGCCACCTGGCTCGGCCAAACCAGAGCCCAGAGGACCCGTTTACGCAGGAGTCCAAGAGGTTGGCTACCTCTTTCCAATGCATCTGGATCCTTTCAGGCCTGCCCTGGGCCAGGAATCTTGTTTGGAATAGTTTCTCTTTCCAGAATGTTGGCTCTTCAGCTTCTGGTGCCATTTGTCACCAGGAGGGTAAAACTGGAAAACTTAAACAAACCCTCTTTGAATGTTAGAAATGTTTAGCATTCGAAGTTTGGTCAAACGATGGAAAACATTCCGAGTTGGTACTGAACTTTCCATCCAGTTCCTCCAACCTTGAGGCTAATTTTAGCATGAGATCCAGGCAGGGAAAGCTAAAGGAAACGAAGCAACTAAAAATACTCTGCGTTGGAGAAGCCGGAATTTACGGTGGTTAGATAGTGTAAAATTCAATAATTCAGCTTAGGTGGCAAATAATGAGCGTCCCCAGTGTGATCAAAGCACCTGGCTTTAGGAACTTTGGACTTTTATTGTAATTGCTACCCATTTTCCTGGTAGTAGGCAAATTAACAAACTTTCACAAGATTCCTTACCAACTGACGCACAATAGTGCCCTTTTCACGGGGGTGCTGTGAGAATCACTACTTTTTGGACTATGCAAAGCGCTGTTGAATGGAATTAAAAAGCGACTTGTGGTTGATCCTTCAATATGGAAGCCTGTAGTATGTGAATTTTAACACTAGGACTCGCCAGGTATCACAAACATATGGCATCAGGTCCCTAAATTAGAGGTGTGGATAAGAGCAAGTGAAAAATAGCCTCGGCAGTCGATCCTGGAGAAGTCCTCAGTGTTCATCGCTTAAGTTTTGAATTCGATGTTCTTTGGGAAGAATATTATTCAGCCCTACCGACGCAGGCTGCAAATACTTACTGAACCTCAAAATGTCAAAATTAAAAAAAAAAATGTACCGAGAACACAAAATACCGCGCTTAAAATTGGGCGGTGTGCATTTTAATTCCCTCCTGTTTCAATTCCCTTGCTCGCCTTTGCCAGTTCAGCAGCTGGCTGGATTTCTGGGTGAAGAGCGGGAAGGAAGATCCTGCCTGCGTTCTGGCTCTGATTTCACGTTCTCAAGTTTTCAGTTTATTCAAAGCAGAGAGAAGAAACCAGGATATCACCACGCGCCACACGACTGCAACCGCACTAAGGCTATCAGAACACAGTCCCTCAGCCTCTGGGGCCAGTCATGTCACATCCTCACGGGGACTCGGAGTGTATTCGTGACTCATATACACATGCGTTCACTTGCCGATCCTGTTTATTTCCCACACAGGACTTATATCTGAGATGGTATTGTTTCCAGGATAAGAAAATTTGTTTTAACTTAAATTTCAGGTAGACAACATACGAGGCCGATGTTGGTTTCAGGAGTAGAATTCACTGATTCATCACTTCCATAGAACACATCCCAACAAGTGCCTTCCTTAGTACGTGTCGTCATCTAGCCCATCCCCCACTCACCTCCCTGCAGCACCCCCCAGTTTGTTCTCAATTATTAAGAGTCTCTGGCGGGGGCGCCTGGGTGGCTCAGTCGGTTAAGCGGCTGACCTTGGCTCAGGTCACGAACTCGCAGTCTGTGAGTTCGAGCCCCGCGTCGGGCTCCGTGCTGACAGCTCAGAGACTGGAGCCTGCTTGGGATTCTGTGTTTCTCCCTTTCGCTGCCCCTCCCCCAGTCAAGCACACGCTCTCGCTCTCAGAAATAAACATTAAAAAAAGTTTAAAAAATTAAGAATAATAAAAAAAGCGTCTCTCGTGGTTTATTGCTCTCCTTTCTCTTTCCCTCTACCCCTTTCCCATACGTTCATCTGTTTTGTTTCTTAAATTCCACAAATGAGTGAAAGCATATGGTATTTGTCTTTCTTGGGTTTATTTTGCTTGACATACTACATTCCAGCTCTATCCATGCCACTGCATATGGCAAGATTTCATTCTTTTTGATGGCTGAGTAATATTCCACTATATTATATGTATACGTATATATATCATATCTATCTATCTATATATCTATCTATCTATATATCTAGATATCTATAGATATATAGATATATAGATATCTAGATAGATAGATATATATATCTAGATATCTATATATCTATATATCACATCTTCTCAAGATAAGAAAATTTAGAGGAATTGAAAACTTTAGTGGACCTGAAGGACCCAGGGTGGTAAGATGGGGGGAGATCAGAGGACAGTGATCTTGGCGTGCAGGACATGTGGAAGTTTGGTGGCTTTTGATTATGATGGAAGTATTCGTCTTCAGTTTGTTTCCCTGGGCCTTTTACACTTTCCCATCACTCATTTACAATTCTCAGATCTGTATGGAAAATGGAGACTCGAGGACCCGGGTTTCTGCCCCCGTGGGCCACACGCTGTGAACCGGGACTCAGGGGCCACCTCAAACGCACAGTGGTTGTTCAGCGGATGTTGAGGGTTTCAGAAAATCAATGCCGTGAATGTCAACAGGCCTGAAATTGTAGCCGAACAGTCTGGGACTCTTCAAAAAGGAATGCTGAGCTCCTGGAGGAAACTGTCTCTTAGGTCTCTGTGAGGTTCCTTGTCTATGAAAAGATGTTCAGGAAACATACAACTCCTCCCAATTTTGTAAGTGACCTTTAACTTCTTCCTTCCATGCCTTTGTCTTTAAACAGGAATCCACCATTTCCCTTCGGATCCGTGTCCCTTGTCAATTCCTCCTCCTTTTAGAACCACCACATTTCCATAACCAGCGGCCTCCTTTCTCTTCCCTCCCGTTCCTTGGTGGTGGTCACAGCCATTTATGTATGTATGAATGCACTGAGCTCTAACTTCACTCCGCAACCCAGGCCTAGGAGCCGTCTTCTTGCACCCTCCCCAGCTACGGGAATCTGTGTCTGGGTTTCGGCCGCTCCCCAGTTGGGCTCCTTCTCCTTCTCTACACCCGGTGTCCAGAGAGCGTCTCAAGGTCACTCTACCTCACAACGGAGCTTTCCTTGTTCCTTGAATTCTTCTGTTATCAAGGCATGGATTCACGTGCCTTGGCAGAATCAGTCAATCCATCCTTTGTCCCTACATTTTTGTGTGTCTTTCAACTTTTCCTTCTAGGCTTTACTAAATATCAAGAACACCTCACTTTCTCCACAACTAGTGACCCCACTGAGTATTTGAGCACTAGGTTACCTCACTGAGTATATTTATTTCCTAATCTTGGGCTAGGCAGACCTGGTCCTGCTCAGAAGAAGGTTACGATCGTATGAACCATTCACATAAAAAAATGAAAAGTTATAGCAGAATGACCCTTATGACCAGTGTGGGGACGGGGGGAGAAGTGAGTGAGGCTCCCAGGATTCGCAGTTTAGGGAAGCGCTGACCGTCGGTGATGACCCTGAACTTGGGTGACCCCATGAGTGAGCGCTGCCTTAAAGGCGGCACCCTACGGGCCTCCCTTGCTTGACCCCAGTCCCGGCCCTGGGCAAGGCTCACAAAACTGAACAGAGACCATGGGCTGGGCAGAGGGTCAGGAAGAAAGCACGTGGCTGCAAAGCCTGTGGCCACAGAATAGTGGGGTCCTGAGCCGGGCACTGGGAGATCCACACGTTCTGTTTTCTTGGCACTAGACACGTACATTTTGGGTAGATAAAAGGACAGGGAGAGCAGCAGAGATGGGCAGAGCTCTGAGGCCAAGGGCAAACCAGAAATAAGCTCTGTCTGCTTGGGTGCTGGCGAGAAGCCCGGCCCGGCTGCCATATTTCAGCTATGAGGTGACGAGCACTCTGACAAGGCGGGGGGCAGGGACGGGGGTGGGGGGTGGGGAGGGGCACTCGGAAGGTAAACGGGCTTACGACATTAGCTTCCTTAGGTTTTCACTCCTCCCTTTACCCTGTAGCTGTGGTCCCCGCCCCCCCTGACCCAGAGCTCGGTCTCAGAACTCGCTCTAACCAGTGGAGCAGGAACAAACTTGCTGGAAGGAGAGGCTGGGCAAGGTGCTTGGTCCCTTGAATGCTCCCCTGTTGGTGTACTGGAAGAGAGCCAGTGGTCCCAGTTGGGGCCATCCTGGATCAGCCAGTTGCCAGCTGGCCATCGGACACTCGGGTGAGCACCAGCCCAACCCAGAAGAACCAACCAGCCAAACCCAGCCGTGACCAGAGCTGCCCGGCCTCCCCGCGAAGTGTGAGTGGTAATCAATGGTGTTGTTTGAAGCCGTAGCATTTTGTGGTGGTTTGTGGCATCGCATTGCCATGGTGGTGGTCTTTGACGAGGAAGAGGTAAAGGCGAAGAACGCACCAGCATTGAGCTTCAGGCTGAGGCAAAGAGGCAGGATCTGGTAGTTCCAACGTGAAAGAAAGTCAGAAGCTCAAGATGAGAATTCTTAGAAGGGGGCAGGAAGAGACAGCAGCCAGGGGGAAGGGTGGCCAGGGGAATGGGAGAAAGAAAAAGGAAGCTTGAACGCCTGGGTGCCTCGGTCGGTTAAGGGTCCAACTCTTGATTTCAGCTCGGGTCATGATTTCACGGTTCGTGAGTTCGAGCCCCCACATGGGGCTCTGCGTTGACAGCACTGAGCCTGCTTAGGATTTTCTGTCTCTGTCTCTCTGTCTCTCTCTCTGCCCCTCCCCTGCTCAGGCTCTCTCTGTCTTTCTCAAAATAAATAAATAAACATTAAAAAAAGAAAAAGAAAACAGGAGTATGGTACAAGCCAAGGGACGACATCTCAAGGGATGAGAGAAAAACAGGGTTAGATGTTGAAAAGAGAGACGAGAAAAACAAAGACTATGGGAAAGTCAACAGATTTGACAAGAAAGAGCCACTTGAGATCTGTTCCTTCATGACGCTCCTCAGACTAAACAGAAGAGTGACATCCAGTTGTGCTGGGTTGCAGACAAGCAGCTCCGCTTTGCTCGAATAGGGACTTAATGTGGAATGAATCATTGTGTGTCCGTGTTTGTCGGAATGGATCTAAGTTGGTTACGTGACCTTTCCCATCTCGATTCAATTCAGGAAACACTGATAGAGCAGCCACTGTGATAGAACGGGGAGAAACTACATCTCCAAAAGGAAGATTGGAGTATTTCTTGTCGCAGTGCACGACACAGCTAGATCCCGAGGGTATGTTGGAGACGGGCTGACGTGGGGCAAAAGGAGGTGACCAAAGAGAGGGACAGCCACTCTCCACGGCAGCCACAGGTAGTGAGGCTTGCTGGGTTGCTGAAGGGGCTGCCCATGCTACTGAGAGATAACAGATATTCCAGATCAGAGTGAGTGTGAAGACAGGACCATGGGGAAACTTCCAAAGAGATGTTCAAGGGCCCTGAGCCTCAGTGGAGCCATAAAGGGTCAAGAGAGGACAACGGAGAGGAGGGTCTTAGGAGAGAGGGCTTCAAGTGCGGCTTCTCGACTTCTCTCCCCCATCCAAGTAACCAAGTCTGCCACTCTTGTCAAACCTGGAGAGAGGGACAAAGAGCATGTGTGCCTCAGTCTGGGCCCTGACTCACCCCTGCGACTGTGAGCGGCCTCTTGTAAGGCAGGAGCGGAGCTGTAGTAGGAATCTCCAGCAACCCTTCCAAGGTGCCTCAAATATGGAACCCCCAAGTAAGATGTTGGCTTGACACTGTTCTAAAAATATTTTTTTTAAGTTTATTTATTTATTTGAGAGAGAGAGAGAGAGAGAGAGAGGGCGCACAAGTGGGGGAGGGGCAGAGAGAAGGAGAGACAGAATCCGAAGCAGGCTCCATACCATCAGTGCAAAGCCCTATGTGGGGCTGGAACTCATGAACTGTGAAATCATGACCTGAGCCGAAACCAAGAGTCGGACCCTCAACCGACTGCGCCACCCAGGTGCCCCGGCTTGGCTCTATCTTAAAAGGGATTCTGGGGGTGCCTGGGTGGCTCAGTCAGTTAAGTAAGGGGCTCTTGATCTCAGCTCAGGTCATGACCTCACGTTTCATAGGATCGAGGCCCTAGTTGGGTTCCACACTGGTTTCGATTCTCTCTCTCTCAACCCCTCCCTTGCTTGTGCTCTCTCTGTCCCTCTCTCTGTCTCTCTTTCTCTCTCACTTTCTCAAAATAAATAAAGAAACTAAAAAAAAATGGAGTTAAAATTAAGGAATTCTGGGGGTGCCTGGGTGGCTCAGTCGGTTAAGCATCCGACTCTTAATTTCTGCTCATGTCATGATCTCGTGGTTCGTGAGATGGAGTCTCATGTCAGGCTCTGTGCTGACAGTGCAGAGTCTGCTTGGGATTCTCTCTCTCCCCCTTTCTCTCTGCTCCTCCCTTGCTCACGCTCTCTCTCTCTCTCTCACACACACACAATAAATAAACATTAAAAAAAAAAAATAAAGAGATTTTTGCCCACAAGGTTGGACTGCCCAAGCAAGGAGATTTCAGCCTAAAGAGCTTATGGTGTAGGCCATCGTGAGCAGGAATTGAGATGGCATTGGGGGCTAAGGTCCTAGAGAGGGACACTGCCCTGTGTGGGGAGTTGCGTCAGAAGGAGCCAGATAAGAGAGTCCACGAGAATGCACAGGAGAGAAACAACCCACGAGGTCAGAGAGAGCCAGGATCGCTTAAAACAAAGGCTGCTAAGTGAGCTTCTAATCTCTCCCACGGTCTCCCTTTGTTCCCCCCCCCCCCCCAGCACAGCAGTGTGCAGGCCGAGTTAGCAAGGACTAAGGGTGGGTGTGGAAGCACTGTAGGCAGCAAGGAGTCCCATGAACCCACCCAGGTAGTCAGCCCAACAGGTTCCAACTGCAGTGATGGGCGTCCAATCAAGTTGGTAATTTAGATGATCTGAGACTCTTGTACTGTTTACGGTGAATGCAATTTTTCTTATCTAAGCGAGAAGAAAAGAATCACACATACTAAATAGGGTTTCAAAATGTGAGAACACCCAGCAGATGAGTGGAGGAACAAAATGTGATCTGTCTTTACAATGGAATACTTTTCTGCCATGAAAAGGAGTGAAATTTCGATATATATCACAACACGGATGGACCTTGAAAACATTATGCCAGACCCAGTAGGACAAGTGTTGTGTGTGGGACTTATATGAGGTACCTAGAACAGGTAAATTCGTAGAAAAGAAGGTAAAAGAGAGGTTCCCGGGGATTGGAGGGAGAGAGGAATGGGATGTCACTGTTTAAGAATACAGTGTCACTTTGTTCAGATTCTGTGTCTCCCTCTCTCTCTGTCCCTTCCCCACTCATGTTCCGTCTGTCTCTCTCTTTCAAAAATAAATAAACATGAAAAAAATTTTTAAAAAGGGGGGCGCCTGCGAGGCCGAGTCGGTTAAGCGTCCGACTTTGGCTCAGGTCATGATCTCACGGTTCATGGGTTCTAGCCCCACGGTGTGCTGACAGCTCAGAGCCAGAATCCTACTTCAGATTCTATGTCTCCCTCTCTCTCTTCCCCTCCCCCACCCATTCTGTTTCTCTCTCCTTCAAAAATAAATAACCATTAAAAAACAATTTAAAAAGGGGCGCCTCGGTGGCTCAGTCGGTTGAGCGTCCAACTTTGACTCAGGTCATGATCTCACGGCTTGTGAGTTTGAGCCCTGCATCGGGCTCTGTGCTGATAGCTCAGGGCCTGGAGCCTGCTTCGGATTCTGTGTCTCCCTCTCTCTCTGCCCCTAACCCACTCACATTCTGTCTCTGTCTCTCTCAAAAATTAATAAACATTAAAAAAAATTTTAAAAAAACATTAAGAAATGATACAGTGTCAGTTTGGGATGATAAAAAGTTCTGGAGAAGGTTAGTGGTGATGGTTGTATGTTATGAAGGTAATTATTAATGCCACTGAATTGTACGCTTAAAAATGGTTAAAACGATAACTAGAATATGTATATTTTACTACAATAAAAAAGTCAAGTGACTTGTATAATTAAATTTATGAATTCTTTATGACCAAAGTAACCGTAACTATATCAATGATGGGAACTCTTCTTTCAACGTTTTTTTTTTTTTTTTTTTTGGGGGACAGAGAGAGACAGAGCATGAACGGGGGAGGGGCAGAGAGAGAGGGAGACACAGAATCGGAAACAGGCTCCAGGCTCCGAGCCATCAGCCCAGAGCCCGACGCGGGGCTCGAACTCACGGACCGTGAGATCGTGACCTGGCTGAAGTCGGACGCCTAACCGACTGCGCCACCCAGGCGCCCCGATGATGGGAACTCTTCTATATATCGGTCCCCACAGCTCCGGATGAGGAGCAGTGGGATTTCTTTATTTGTTATTTTTTTATCCCCCTTAGCAATACTCTGTTGACCAATTTAAAACAGATACAGCCAGGATCTGGATGTTACTTATTGAGTCAGGATAGACTACCTAATGGCTTGAGACTCGAAAAGGCTTGTTTGAGTCAATGTATGACACAGTTAATATAGTACTTATTACCTGATACACATTTACTAAATCTCTACTATTTTGACGGTAATTGGAAGCAATCAGAAGATTTTCCCAGGAAACAGGGTCTTCAGAAACTTTCTGACTCTGATCGCACCTTATGTGGTGCTCTATTTGTTCAAGAAGAATCTAAAGTTGTATCTTAGTAAGTTAAGAAAAATGGAATTTAACATGATTTTTTTCCAGCATCTAAATTGGCTTGTATTACATTTCTCTTCAAAACTATCTAGACCCGCACACTCAGATACACACACACACACCCCACAGTTGAATCCAGGCTATTGATTTCACTAAGCTCTGCCCTCACTTGGCACCGATGTGCAAGCAAGCTCAAACATATCACCTTTCTGTGTTCCCTGTTCTTGTAGTTAGTGGACCACACAAAGGGCAGACCCAGAGGAGATAACGGATTTAATGATAAATCAAATGATTCATTCTTTTTCCTTTAGCCTCTTAAGATGAAGGGATTAACTTGTTTGATGCCTGCACTGGAAATGCGCTGCTATGGGTCTTGAATCCTACACAGTACCAGCCTTTTTCTCAGGTCTGCTCAAGTGTTCATCAACACCCTTCTGAGCTTCTGGCTCCCAGGTCAGTTAGATAAAACCATGGAATCATGCCGATTAAAAGCGTCTAATCCCTTTAGGCTGGCATGCCTCCCAGAGTGCCCTTTACAGAGATGCCAAAGGAAATTCAAAATAAGGTGCAGGTATGACCCCGTGTCGGCAATTCTGCCTCCTGTGCTGTGTCAGGGACAGTGCCCTCCCTGGACTACCTGGGACCTGGCTATTAAGGTGATAAGAAGTGGGCGGTGAGTTCCTTCAGGCTCAGAACGCTTCAGCTACTCAAAACGACACATCTTTTAACTCCAAGGTTTTCATTGTTATTCATATCGTTTACCCAATGAGCAAATGAGCCTTAGCTCATTTCTCTTCTTTAAGCGTGAGCTGGAGACATTTGGAACAATTAGGTGATTTCACTGCACTTCAAGCCATCACCCGAATGGAGCGCCGTATTTTCGGTCTATCACTTCCTGTCAAGTTCAAGTTTATCCCTACCGAATATAGGCTTCTGTGATGCCGTGGGGGTGGGGATACCAGATTTAGCCAAAAAAAAAAAAAAAAAAAAAGAAAGAAAGAAAGAAAGAAAGAAAAAGAACGCACCGTTAACTTTGAATTTTAAAGGTAAAACATGAATTCAGTTCCTAGTAAATCTCCCTAGTAATCCCCCTAGTACGTAGGGGATTCTTAAAGAATTATTCACGGTTTAACTGAAATTCAGATTTAACTGGGTGTCCTGGATTTTATCTGGCCGTCCTCACTGACAGTCCAGATGTAAGACGTGCATGTACATATATCACCCAAGAAGCCAGAGACTTTGGGGTCAATTTAAGTATACAGGAGAAAATAATATGGTACGTCAGTGCACTTCAATCACTGCAGGCTGGGCTGGAGTGGTTTTTGGTTTTGTTTTTCCCTTTATCTTGTACCCTTTCAGGTGGAGTTCTTTCATACCGTGCCGGTGGTTTGTCCAACAGTAGGAAGCAATGGCAAAAAGGATCATTTACCTTTGCCTTTTTTTCCAAGCTGGATTCACCTG
>NW_026060039.1:0-24885 GCF_023721935.1 Panthera uncia | reverse complement strand
CCACTCTCTAAAATACCCCTGTGCAGAAAGAAACAAGGAGGTGGTGAAAGAAATGATTGGGGGTGGTGGTGGTGGCCATTGAGGAGGTGGGGGGAGTGAAGGATACATCTGGGATGGTGGGAGGTTGAGAAAGTGGGTGGAGAATGGTGGGGAGGGTAGAAAGTAAGAGATGATGGAAGCTGGGGTGGGGGGAAGGAGGTTTCCAACGAAGAGGAGATTATGGTGGGGAGGGAAATTATGGGAGACAAAGGAGTTATTATGAAAAAGGAAGTTACGGAGATCCTTACAGAGCAGGTCATAGTAGATCCAGGAGATACCAAAAACTACACAAATTAGAAAGCGATGCTGACTTCTTGATAGATACGTTATGCATAGTATCTTAAATGACATATTCGAATATCATCTTTGAAGTAAATACCATGTTAGGCCCTTTGATGATATCATCTTGAACTGGTTAAGATGTGAGAGCACTGATTTATAATATCATTTGCTCTCTTAGAAGTGATTTTTCCCTTAAAATCTGTGTGCCCTGAAACATGCTACATCTTTTAACTGGCAAAAAGTGAACAAAAATAAATTTTAAAGGTAAATATTTGTTACCTCTGGAAAATAGCAAGTATTTAGATTTTTTTAGTCCAGATTTTGTGTTTATGAGATATAGTATATACTGTATGTAGGAATGGATAAATTAATATTTTTACTTTTATTTAGGGAGTTTATTAATCTAATAGCCAATCAATAATTATAACTTATAACGCATAAGTATATGTTATATATATGGTATATAAATATATAGTATATAAATATAAAATAAATATATATAAATATACATAAATATATAGTATATAAATATATAGTATATAAATATAAAATAAATATATATACATATATAGTATATAAATATAAAGTATAACTATTTTTTTAATTTTTTTAAGTTTATTTATTTTGACAGTGAGAGAGAGAGAGAGAGAGAGAGAGAGTGAGCAGGGGAGGGGCAGAGAGATAGGGAGAGAGAATCCCAAGCAGGCTCCACACTGTCAATGCAGAGTCCCATGCAGGGTCTGAACCCGTGAACCACGAGATCATGACTTGAGCCGAAGTCAAGAGTTGGATGCTTAACTGACAGAGTCACCCAGGCACCTCTGAAGTATAACTATTTTTATATCCTGATTATCATCTTAAAATATCAGTTCTATAAAATTGCTATTTCAAGTGACTCCTAAGAATATTGGATATTCTTGTGTTTTATCCTGATGCTGGTTGGGACAGAGGAAGTTCAGTATTGTTGTCTTCTTGGATTAGATTTCTCAGATGTAGCAAATAAAAAATGAGATACAGTTAATTTTGAATTTCAGATAAACCGTGTTTTTCTTAAGTATAAATATATTCCAAGTATTTCACAGGACATACTTATACTAAAAAAATAATTTATTTTTTACCTAAAATTCAAATTTTACTTGATGCCCTGTATTTTATCTGGAAACCCTATTTTAGACAAGTCATTTCACAGGGCTCTTTCCACAGAACTAGTGTGAGATTTTCTATACGTTGGTCAAAAACACAATACTGATTTTTTTCCCCTATGAATAGGTAAAAAAAAAATGATAAGGGGCATTTATTTAGGAATTTTGACTCCCCCCCCAAAAAAAACAAAACAAAAAGGCTGACAGTCAGGGTCCCTCAGGCTCATGGCTTGACCTTGAATATTCCAAGATGTCTTCTAACAAGTCATATACTATGAGTTTAGAAACCTTGATTCTGCTTGGAAGATGGACATTCAAATACATATTACCTTAAGTCAGTTTTGGGGTACTTTAATTAATAATAGATGGCATTTATTTATTATCTATAAAATTAAGCACTTAAAATACATTAGTTAATTTAAGCTTTGCAACTATCTTATCTGTTAAGTGCTGTATTTTACAACTAATTTTTGGGCAAGAAAATACAGGAACAGAGGAATTCAGTAGCTTTGCCAAGGGTCACACAGCTAGTAACAGGTAGCCCTGGAATTTGCACCCAGCCTGGCTGACTTAATTTATTTATTTATTTTTCTCTTGACACCCATTCTATTCCACCTCTGAGCCTTGAGATAAAAATCACACAGACATTTCATGAAATTTGTCTATGAAAAATAGACCTGAAAGCCACCGGTGGCTTTTTATTTCACAGTAAAGTATAGGCATCTTCTTAAAAGGACAGAAAGGGGGTAGAAACAATGTAACCATACAGCTTAGGCCAACAGACTATTCAATCTCAATATTTCCCCTTGCTGTCCTTCCCCCTCTAAGCTCCCTGACCTGTGAAAGCAAGTTAGGAACTACAAAGATCACAAAAAGGACCTCTACCTCTTCTCATGCTACGGGTTTGAACTAAGGCCTGCGAGGCTTTGGCTAAAAGCAATAACTGCTAAGTAAAGTCATCTCACTTTAATTGACATTTGCTGGCGGATACAAGAGTCAGCACCCTGCTTGTCTCCTTTCAGTTCCTTTCAGACCTAGACCATGACTTCCTGTCCTAGGCAGTGGCCAGCTCGGTCAGCTCCTGGGGGAGTGCTATTTCTCAGGCAGTTTCACTGTCAAACCAAATTATAGATTTGCCAGAGGAAAGGACAAAATAACCTTTCTCTGCACAGGAGATAGCAGGTGGTGTAGGAATAGCTTCATGTAGCTTGTGGCTACTTTGTGAGAAACAGAACTGTTCCTCTTGATGGACCCTGGTGAAAGCTAACAAGGACTCATAAAAGCAAAATCTTTGTTTAAGAAAAGGATACATATCACCAGATAACCTGTTTCAAGTTTGTGATTTAGCCCTTTCTTGGTTTGAGTTGGATTGAAATGGTTCAACAGTGTATTGCAAAATCAGGAACATGCAGATTAAAGGAAGACAGGATTAAAGTGATGAATCTCTTTCAATTCCTTTTCTAAAAAAAAGTGATCTATTTCTACAGTATACCTTCTAAGTATGCCTGGCTACTGGAGTTGCTGAGTATACAGAATGATTATTTATAATACAAAAGTGAGAGAATGATTGTAGAGATTATCGTGGAATTTTTGCATTCAGTATTTCCCACAGGTTCATGAAGAATATAGAAGGAAAGGCAAGGCATGAGAATTAGTTGGGAATTTTGATTAATTTTCACAGAAGTCTTCTTTTAAAAAGGAGGAAGTTTTGTATCCTGAGAAGGCTTTAGAGAGTATCTCATATCTAATCTTCAAAACAACTTTTCCAGATTATCTCCAATTTACATGTAGGAAAATTTAGGTTCATTAAGTTGAGAACTTGTTCGAGACCGCTTGATCTAAGTGGCTTAAATGGAATTTGAAACTCAGACCTGCCTCATTTCAAGCACCTTCTAGAAATGATTATTGTTATAAAAATATGAGTTGAGCATACCATTAAAAACTTAATTTACATCCGGGGAAGCTGGGAAAGAATAGTTTGCAAATAGTCTTTCCAAAATGTAGTGATACATTGAAAAAAAAATCCTAAAAACTTTTAAAGAAAGTATTTCCCTTATTGAGACAAGGGAAGAGTGCAGCCTCAGACAACAAACTTAAAACACAATCCTCCCGATTTGATGTTATCTGGATAAACTGATAAAAGGCCCTGAGGAGGAATGCCTAACCTTTTTCCTTGAAGGGGTAATTAAAAGAAAAAGCCTAAGAGTTCCCACTAATGTAGCTTCACATGAGTACCAGAGGATGGGTAAGTCATCAGAAAACTGGAAAATGCCCCATTTAGAGCTCTTTTTCTACTGCTTTACTTGGTCTTTACTCCAAAGCTACAGCCAGACAGCTGGAAGAAAGTTCTCCTGAATTTGGCTTTCTTGTAGAAGCCAAGGTTATTTCCACTGCTGAAGGAAGTTCCTGACCTGGAAAAGTTGCAGGAGTAGCTGAGAAAAGAAAAAGAAGGAGAGGAAGAGAGGGAGAGGCAATGATGGAAAGAAGTAAGGGAGGGAGTAAGGAAGGAAAGGAAGTTTGAGGAACAGTATTTTGCAACTGAATATATCAGCCGTAGTCGCCACATCAAATGAAAAACTCTCATTTCTCCCTGATTTTTCTTCAGAGTGACTGGCTTACTCTAGAGAAGGAATGATGCCTGAGGGTCACCCTCAGAATTGAGAAAGGACATGTTCCATCTATAGCAAAACTGGTCCTTGAAAAAGAGTCTGCAACAAATATAGTCAGAAACCGTACAGAGAGTAACTTCCTAAATGGCAAATGCTCATAGCCTTGGGATCTTCCCTTCCCTCTTTGGGTACTTGAATGGCTAAATAGATAATGATATCCAGTATTCCTGCTCAAGTTTTGAAGAAAGAAAGAAAACATTGCGTATGTATGTGAAGAAATTAATTCAAGCAGAACGTATCCACATTGTTTTGAAGGCACTTGGAGGTACAAAAGGGATTAACATCCAAATTCAGCATCAAACATTAAGGAAATATAGCATAAGAAAACTACTGACAAGCCTATCTCGGAAGAATATTTTCCCAGGAAAATAGAAGAGAATCTTACTTTGCCTTCTCAAGAAAGTTACATACATGTATTTATATATATGTATTTATGCACACACACACACACACACACACATATTTATATGTGAAGACAGAGAGAGATTGAGAGGGAGAGAACAATTATGTAGTTTAAAAAAGAAGGATAAAAAACAGCCTCAGGCTTCTTGTCGAAATGTTGTTTGCAACAGCACAATTTCCACAGGTTTTTGAGGAACAGAGACATCATGCTTTATCCAAACAATTGAAATACTAAAAAGCATTCTTAGTGTCTGGGTTTGCCTATAGCATGAATTACTTTAGTTGACTGGGATACAGAATCTAGAGTTACTCTTATTTTTTAAATGATCAGCCTGAACTCTTAAGAATGTAGGTTTTACTAAAACGTATGCAGAAATATCCATGGAGATGGCTATCAAATACACTTTGGATGAATGCCCAAACACTCTGTAAAAATGATGCCACTCTCCTGAAAACTATATTTTTCATTGCTAGGCAGAAATGTTGACTTTTGATTTCTGCTTATTTTTGAGAGAAATGAGACTGGCATCTTCATTCAGTATCAGCTAAAGCTAAGGCAATGTAAACAAACTTCCCTAGTGTCTCTACAACAACCATTTAAAAAATACAATACTTAAAAAAAAAAGTTTAATAATTTTGAGAGAGAGAGAGAGAGACAGAGCAAGAGCACATGTCAGGGAAGGGCAGAGAGAGAGAGGGAGAGAGAGAATCCCAAGCAGGCTCCCTGCTGTCAGTGCAGTCTGATGTAGGGCTTGAACTTATGAATGGTGAGGTCATGACCTGAGTCGAAGTCAAGAGACAGACACTTAATCGATTGAGCCACCCAGGTGCCCCAACCATTTAAAAAATAAAAAGGCAATTGGCGTGCAAATGATGCTACAGTACAGAGCCCCAAGATGCAAGGAAGCCAATTAGAATTGTCCTGGAAACTGGAACTCTCCAGCAGGTCCCAAATGCACAATGTATTGAAAGCTGCCTTCTATGGAGCCTTCAGGAGACTAGGACGTATGCCTATGTGGAAGCATGCAGAGAACGTCCCCCCAAACGGATGTGATCCATGGGATAATTTGTGAAGAATGATCCTCTGTCCTTCAAAATGGTGGACACGTGTTATTACAGAGTCCAGACAGCAAGCCCCCAAGTGGAAGCTAGGTTATGCTGCTGCTGGATCAAAGTAGGGAAGCTGAGGACCACCAGATGATGGAGGGAAAAGTTGTGGCTGCCCAAATCTGAGGTCTTAAAACCATGGGCAACACAATCTCCAAAGGGGACCTGGGGGGAGGAAGGAGTCAAAGAAACAAGGAAATTGGAGGGCTTCCCTGTTCATACGGCTGCCTTTATAAACAGCTGGGATATAATATCTGTAAAGAGCTGGTTATGTCTGCATAATTCCTAATGGAACAAGTACAGATTTTCAAGCCACAAATTCAGGTGTGCAACAATATATCTACCCTCTATTTCTTCTTTAACTTAGCTGAAGCTTTACTTTGAGCTCTTAGTATATTTGGTCACAGAAAACTGTTTCAACTCTAGGTAGACTTAATCACCCTAGAGTATCATCAATTATTTCCTGCTTAAAGTCACCCACTTTCAGATTTCCCTTTCCCTGTGTCTGACCCTTAGGTGAACATTCTAGGCACCTACATATCATGGCACAGGGAAGGTATTGGCTTCACCATGGCCATGTTCTATCACAGTAGCATCTACTGAGCTATAACTTACCCTATCCAGCCCTGGGCTGTGGTCTTTATTCAAACTTCTGCCAAAGGGCCTGTGTTCCCATGGGTGTGGGGTGGGCATCTGCAGCTTGCCATGCTGGCTACCAATCCTCCTTCACATGTCGCCAATGTCCTGTATTTGTCAGGGTTGATCGTGCCCAG
Source organism: Panthera uncia (assembly GCF_023721935.1). Taxonomy (NCBI): domain Eukaryota; kingdom Metazoa; phylum Chordata; class Mammalia; order Carnivora; family Felidae; genus Panthera; species Panthera uncia. The sequence continues at coordinate 18,471 of NW_026060039.1, read as the reverse complement.
AGCCAAAATACTTCAAGTGCCTCAACTGTATAGTTTGGTTTTCATGGGAAAAAAAGGCCAGGGGATTAAAAAAAGGGAAGGGGTATAACAGAACCAAAAAGACATTGGTAATTATAGCCAAATGTTACTTCATATCCTACAACTTTAAATGTGTTTTTTTCTCAGCTCAGTGTTTATTCTGCAGTGTTATTGAGATGGGTTCCATAGACTACTCTGAAATTTTTTTCTTTTTCTTTTCACCTCTCTGTGTCTCTGTCTCTATCTCTTTCTCTTCCCCTTCAGGAAGAGAATTCTTTGCAGTTTGAATTGTACATTATAACCTTCCCAGTATGTGGAAGATATCATCTCTACACAGCTTTTACTTTACATACTGAAACGTGTCTACTAGAGTTTTCTTATGTGTCTTATGCTCACTTTCAGTGGTAAGCTGTTGACTGGCATATGAATTCTATCTTCATTGGTCATTTGATTGATTGAGTGATTCATTCATTCATTTATCTGCTCATTCAAGAAGTATTTGTTAAATGCTGGGCACTATGATTGACAATAAGGATTTGGTGGGAGCTTTATAGGATCCCTCTCTTCCATACTTATGGCCTTTATTGGTAGTAGGGAATGAGATATACATGAAATAAATAATTATTTAATTTTATGTATCATCATAGTGAGTTCTATGAAATAATAAAACAGGGTACAGGAGCCTAGGTCAAGAGAAGATTTCCTTGGAAGAAATAGCTTTTATCTTATATCTAGACATTTTTACATGAGCATTCCCAAAATTTAAGAATGACTTTTAAAAGGCTGGAAATAAGATGTGTAACATCTGTACCTGGAGAGCAAAGGTAAATTTTCACTAAAAATAGAAGATGGAAAAGAGAGAAGCAAAACAAGGGTGGGAAGACAATGAAGAGATTTAAGTGGCTTCGTGGTGGTCCCATTTGCATTTTTCAAAGATCACTCAGGTTGCAATGCGGAGCACAGGTGGTAGGTGTGACAGAATGTGCATTGGGAGGTTTCTGAGATGAGAACAGTTGTGTACGAGGCTGATGCCTGAAGAGGCAAAAGGAAATAGCAGTAGTGAGACAGGCTTGATAGAGCAGCATATGGAGGGTTAGGGAGAGGGAGGTGTCAAGGCTGACTACCAAAAATTATCTTGCAGAAAGATTTGCATAAATCTATACTACTTCAGATAGCAAACTAGGAAATGAATAAATTTCACAGCACCTTGCACCACATATCTATAGTATACAGCCGCTATCAGCATAGTTCCGTTTAAAACACTAAGATATGTGTGATCCATGTTGTGTGCCCTATAAAGCAAAGAAGGCACTTCAAATATTTTTTTTGCATCATTCAAATAGTGTCATGCTGTCTTCCTTAACATAAAATGTAACTTGAAACTGTAATTGAGTTGGTTCAACTGTTTCCTGGAGAAGGGCCTGGCAAGTCTTTGAATTCTCCAGCAGAAAGAGACCTTCTAGAATGCCAAGTTGGGTCTGATTGCCAAGGTTCCACTGTATGCTTTGATGAACATAAACCACCACTTCTCACCAGGGAAGACTCAGATCATGGTGCTGAAAATATGTTTTGTCACAAGATGCCAGGTGGCTCAGCAGTGGCAGTTACTGCCTATTCATGAACCACTTTATCACAGGCCAGAACAATGCACATATTGACGAAGACGTCTTTGCTATAATTATGGGAGTCACAACATTCCACGACTCTTTTTATCTGATGCTTTACAAGTTAGGAACCATACACTTTTTCTTAAGGAACACTTTAGACCCTTAATTATAGAGTCATTTACGTGGAATTTTTGGCTAGATGCTTATAGCTACATGATAGCTGCCAATCTTGCAGGATCCTTGACTGCTGTAAATTTGGAGATGATGTTGTCTTCTCAGTGAGACCTACCCCACCTAACCTTTTTAAAATTGCAGCCCTCCCTTTGATGCTCTGCTTCTTATTTTTTATTCATTTGTCACTTTCTAATATACTGCACACATTGCTTATCATATTTATTGTTAATTATCTATTTCCTTCTACTATGAGGTAAGAACAGACATCTTATTTTTGTTCACTAACATATCCCAAATACCTGACACATCGCTGGTGCTTATTAATATCTGATGAATGGGCAAATTTGCTGGTAGATACCCTCCCAGATAAGGTCTCAGGATTGACTGTGGAGTATGATTATATTATTCCCTCTATGAAAAATACTTTGATGATATCCCACCCCCTATGAAATTGTGTTGAACTCTTCAGTTTTATTATTGAGGCTTAGACTGTGTCTTTAAGTTCCCATTTTTCTCTTACAGTTACCCGATGCCTAATCATAGCAAAGTAATAGCCACGATCTTCATGCAGTATTCCTCCTACAGAGCAGGACTTTCCCTTTGTGTTATTTAGTTATGTGGAAATAACAAGGCATAACGAGCAACCTCGAAACCCAGTGCAGTGCCTTAGAGCAACACACATTTTTGTTTTCTTCCTGTGCATTGTGTGGAATAGCTCTGTTTCAGGCTGGGCTCACTTGGGACCTGCTGGCCTTGGTTCCAGGCTGTAGGTGGGCATTAGGTAGGCTCCATGTGTTTTCTCATTCTCCTTGGACCAGCAGCTTTTGAGAGTCTGTTCTTCTTCTGGCAGATAACTGACTACAAGTGACCATACTGGATCACACTAGCACATTTAAGGACTCTGCTTGCATCATGACCATTAACTTCCTCTGGCTAAAGCAATACATGTAATCAATCCCAATATCAATATGGTACAGAAATGTGCCCCACCAAAAGGGAGAGATGTACAACAGTGAATATTTTCTGATCAGCACTCCTATTTGTCACATTCTCTCTTGTTGAACTATCCATCAAAACCAACCTCAAATGTTGTTTGCCTTCCCCAATTCAGTGGGTAGTTAGGTTTTCCCGTTTCTGTGATATAGGTATACTCCACTTAAACCTATGTCATCCTACTGTTTATGTGCCTGGTTCCCCTACTGGACTTTATGCTTCTAAAGAGCAGAGGCAATCTATGAAGATTTCTATTCCCAGTATTTACCATAGAACCTACAAATTATAAGCTCAATAGATATTATTTTTAAAGAAGTGGAGAGGATGATCCCATTAGAAAAATCTATTTAGATGCCATCAATGTCAGATTTCTGTCCCCCTGGGATGGGTCCTTAGGTTCGTATCATTCTTTTTGCACTACATGCAGCATATGTAAGAAGTTCCCATTTAAAACCGACTAGAGAGGCAGGTGAGCTGAAATTAAATCTCATTGTGAAACATCATATTGCTGAAGTGTTCACCATAATTCTTCAAGGGCTTTTCTACAGGAAGTGATAAAATATTTTTGGCCAAGGGTTTATATTGAATATTTAGGACACTGACAAAAAGGAATTCTTAACAGTGAAAAAATAGAATATTCTTAGTGTGATCTCAAACTTCTACTACAGAAATCTCAGTGTTTTTAAATGACACATATAATGTTAATTGACAAATGTCTGCATTTGTTCTAGATAATTAATTCCTCCATCCATTCATCCAACCACCATCCATCCATCCATCCATCCATCACTTTATTCATATTATTTTACTTTTCTCAACCAATTAAGCCTTGATTTATTTAACTTCACTCATAATCTAGTTTAGAATTAATGATTTATCATTTCAATTACACCCTTGCCAATATCCTAAAATGCTCTTTACCTTGGCCTTTTTGTTGCATTCACCTGAATGAGAAACTCAAGTATTCATTTCCATTCTACTTCCTTGAGCTGCTAAACATAATTTTGTTGGACTAAGAGTCAGTTCCCATTCCACTTGTCTCCATCACTAATACACTATTGACTTTCAAGATTTGTATGTCCAATATCCAACTAGTTTTAACACTGTCCTCGATTGTGGTTGTCAAGTAAGTTTTATATACGGATAAAATCATTTGAATTTGGGATTATAATCCATTGCATCAATAGTATGCCACTTAACCTTATCAAAAGTATGCCTAAAAATTATAAAACAAATACTAATTGATAGGATTTATATGTAGCTCCTTCTGGGTAACCAGATTTGCAGGTTATCATGATAAAATTTAAGTTTCCTTCCCTCCATGGGAACCAGATATGTAAATAGGAGCTATCAGATTACAAAATGATAAATGAGAAATGAATCACTTTTTTTGATGTAAGGGGTGCCAAGGAAATTTGTAATACAAGAATTATAAATGTAAATGTCTTCAGAGTCAGGAGGAAGTCACGTAGGCAAGGTTTTAAAAAAACTACAAGAACAAATAATGGTAGAAATTGTGAATAACTCAAGTGTTCCCATCTGACCTAAGATGATTCCAGTTCAATAGATTATATCAGCCCAACAAAACAGCCTAGAATCCCCATCGTGAAGCTCCTCATCCAGAGATTTGGACTCTGAAGTAAAGGAGATCTAAACAATAGAAGATCTTTTGGAAGAGTCTGAAAACTATGATAATGTGGTATGAAGCAAGTCCCCTCACATTAAGCTATCCCTTTAGGTTTTACACATTGGAAATTCATTTGCTTAAGCTTTGTTTTTTATATGTTTATTTATTTACTCTGAGAGTGAGGGAAAGGAAGAGCATGCACACATGCGTGAGCAGGGGAGGGACAGAGAAAGGGAGAGAATCCCAGACTCCCCCACTGTCAGCACAGGCCTGACCCAGGAACCATGAGATGATGATGAAGCCAAACTCAAGAATCGGAGACCACCCAGGTGCCCCTCATTTGCTTAAGCTTTATGTCTTATACAAATATAAATAATATTGGATGAAAGAAATAGTCATGATTCCTTGCATTATAGGAGATCCAATAAAAATTCCCATAAAAATTAAAAAGGAATTTTTTTTGTCTTTGTAGACGCTTTAGAAATTCACAGAACAAAAGAGAAAAAAGAAGAGACAAAAGGACTTAAAAGCAGCCTCGGGGCCTGGACTGGAATTGGGGATTCAATGCTGTCAGCAGATTCTCTCTCTTGCTCTCCACCCACCCCTGTATTCTCTCTATGCATTTATCTTTCATTTTCTCTGAATGTTGGCCCCATTCTCTTCTGCAGACCAGTCTTCCCAGCCTCGAGCAGCCCCAGCCAGCAATATTCATGAATGAGACTGATTTTTTTTTATTCATATACTAATCTCTGAGAAGTGACATAATTTACTTGATTTGAGTCACGTACACTCTCCATGGGTCAATAACTATTATCTGGATTATGGTTTACCATGATTGTTCAAGATGATTAGACATAGGTCATACGCTTGATCCATTGACCCAAGGATAGGGTTTATAACAAGGGGAAAAGAACATAACAGCAGGAGACTCAGCCCATATATTAGTTAAATCTGTTGATACTGAAGTCAGATTCCTTATACTGGAATCCCAAGGATACATGTACTAGATTTTGTGATCCTGGGCAACTTCCTTAAACTTCCTAAATCTCAGTTTCCCCTTCTTTAAAATGGGCATAACCTTTAAAAGTATGTCCTTATTGTAAAATGGTAATATCAAGATTTAAGGCACTTAGCTCAATGCAGGCACTCAATAAACATTGAATGAATAATTGAATAAATTCATGGATGAGCAAAGAGTATTTAAACAATAAGATTATTTTAAGATTGTGCTTATGTGTCAGACTCTCAACAAACAGTATTCATAAAGCTATAATGCTCTGATCAACTGAAGGGAGAATGAAAGGAAATCCCACTAGATGACCAGGGCAAAAGAAATAGAAAGCCAAGATGGCCAAAGGATGGACTTTGTGATATTGTTCTTTCAGGTTAATTACAATGGTAATGACTCTTTATCTTCTATTCATCTACATTTTAATCATCTGTATAACTAGATTATAGCATAAATTCCAAAACTTAGAAAATTACAAAAAGAAAATATAAAGTTGTATTTGTTCTTAGCTACATACTGCCATCCAAGCTTTAATTCCCATATGTTAGTGTTGGTGTCACTGCAAATATGGTGATGAAAGTTAAGAAATATTCATCGGAACTGCTGGATATTCCCAAACATCTGGTTATTTGTCACCATGGAGGCAAAACATCCATATATTCTCATCAAAAAGCTTTGATAATAGGCACCAATCTATAATGAATATCTAAAGGAATTTTCTTTTTAATTTCTCTCTAGTGATCATGTGGTTTCAGTTTAGCAGAATCCAAAAAATTTGTTTTGCTGTTGGATATGAAGACATCATGTGTTGTGAATATACACCATAAAGATTTCCATACAGTCACGTTTAATTAATATTGCTCTATCCAAGTGTCCTCTGTGGTGAAGAGTGTACATTTCAAGATGGCACCCATGGAGGAACAGTGAGGCGATCAACTGGCAAAAACAAAGATTGCTACTGTGGCAGGAGCTCTATAAATATAAAGTTTTAATACCTGTCTTAACATTAGTTGATATAAATATATTATCCTAAGGAGCCATATAAAGATGAATGAGTTCATAAATGCAACAATTTTACTTGCCTTGGATATTCCTCCTTGTGGTAAAACTAAATGCTAAATCTTCCTAGTAAGATTTTAGTTTACAGTCCTCATTTAGCAATGAAGTTCTTTAAAAATACAATTTTATGTAAGAACCTGCCCACTTCAGCATGGATATATAATTAAATTTTGAATAAATACATTTTATTGTTGGACCCATATGAACAATAATTTTTGCCACTCTGGTCTTGCTTGCTTTCAGATCCATTCTCTGCCTCCCTCTGCTAAGCTCTGTGTCACAGAATTCTACAGACTGTGCTTCCCAGCCTCCAGATTCAACTAGATTTTCTTGTGTTTGCCCAACATAAGATATTGGCAGGAGATTGGCAGATGGCAAACAAGGAGAAACTAGGGTATTTCTCCCCCTACCTTCCTACTACGTCAGGCAGCATTTCCAAAAACTGCATTTATTCTGAAAAGTTTATCACTATTCCAACTTTTTTTTAAATGTTTTTATTTTTGAGAGAGAGAGGCAGGCAGAACATGAGTGGGGGAGGAACAGAGACACAGGGGGACACAGAATCCAGAGTAGGCTCCAGGCTCTGAGCTGTCAGCACAGAGCCCGACATGGGGCTGGAACCCATGAGCTGTGAGATCATGACCTGAGCAGAAGTCAGATGCTTAACCAACTGAGCCACCCAGGTGCCCCAGTCACTGTTCCAACTTCTGCTAGGTAATTTTAGCTCCTGGATTTTACTCTCTTTAGTAAAATCTCTCCTCTTATTTCTTCTAGCCTATAGGAATGGGTGTAGCATCTTCTTGTTATTGCTAATCTCCATGTTGCTTCACCAAACCTACTTATTAGTTCTGTCATCAATTTGCTACATTAAATTCTCTTTGTTTTAAATGGTTTCCACCTCCCTGGCTGTACCCATACTGAAACACCATTATCATCATTTGCCAAGTTGTTAAGTAGAGAATATGCCATTTCTAAGTAAGTAACCATAAACATTCAGAATAGTCACTGATTCTGATCATTAAAAATAATGACTTATATCAACCTAGTTAGATGAAAATGGGGAAATGTAGTTTCTAATGCCAGCACATGGCCTGCAGCCACAATAATGGTCTTACTAAATTATTCTGCTCCTTGGATTTAACAAAAAGCATTGCTATGAAAGTGGTACTGTGTGTATAAGCATAAGGAGTTGAAACACGCTCTTGTGAATCATGTGGATACTTTTACCCACATCCTCAAGGATGGATAAACCATACATGGCCTAACGAAATACAAAGGGATGCTCTTCTCTGGGGATTTTGCACAAACCAAGTAAAGGGACACAAATGTTTAGCTGGCAAACTCCCCAAAATGAGAAATGTAGTGATAAAGACACAAAATGCAAAACCTTTGAGCTCACTTATATTCCTTCAGTTTCTTTTATATCTCCTTGAATGAGCAGTAAGGATGCATCTAGATTGGCATTAATTATCTAAATTAAATCTGCTTAATTGTGCCACTTTAACCTCCTTATCCCTCCAGTACTTTGGATGGTTGACCTACCAACTGACACTTCCTCTTTTATCTAGAGAAGTTGTTATTCTAGTGATACCTGAAAAATATTCTTCAGAAGATCCCCAGCTAAACTGATGCAGAGAATAAACCAGGAGACAGCTCTAGGCTAACTTATGGCTTGGTTAATTTAGCCTCTGTTATCTCCTTGAGAAGTCACAAGTGCAATGAATATCTGCTCTCAGGAAAATGCACACACTGACAATTCAATATGTGGGCACACTTGCTAAAATCCAACTTGCCAAAACACACACACACACACACACACACACACACATACACACATGTACACATGCATGCACATACACACCCCTCAAATCCTTCTAAGCTAAGGATGTAATTAGTAGTAAATGACACTTGTTCAATATCTTTCAAAAGATGTATTTATATTTATCTCATCTGACCAACATAACAATTCTGAGTATGTACCTTTACAGCAAAAGGTAATGTATTTGGAGCACAGGGAGCAAAAATAAAGAGAAATATGGGATGAAAAAAAGATTTCAGGAGGGATTAGGTATTGTAGGATTTATAGCTCATCAAAAGACTTCAGTTTTATTCTAAGGGATTCACAAGTTGACTGGAGTATTTTAAGGAAGACAGTGGTATGATCCAATTTCTATTTTTAAAACATCATTTTGATAACCCTGTGGTAAGTGAATTATGGAGAAAGCATGGAAGCACTGACTAGGCATTTGCAATAGTCCAGGTGAGAAATGACAGCAACGTAGACTAGATTGAAAGCAGAGGGTATGGCGGGAGGTGGTTAGATTGTTTTATGAACCAAACACACATGTAAAACTTGTAGAGGAGTGCCTGGAACAGTAATAGTGATGATGACAACGATGACGACTGAGCTTTTAGAATTTGTTTTTTTACTCTTCATCTCTCCCTTTCGATTTATGCACTATGAACATTTGAATTGTATCTCATTAATATCATTTTCTAGGCCATTAATAAGGTTTTTCACTTCTTTTTTTTTTTTTAATTTTTTTTTTCAACGTTTTTTATTTATTTTTGGGACAGAGAGAGACAGAGCATGAACGGGGGAGGGGCAGAGAGAGAGGGAGACACAGAATCGGAAACAGGCTCCAGGCTCCGAGCCATCAGCCCAGAGCCTGACGCGGGGCTCGAACTCACGGACCGCGAGATCGTGACCTGGCTGAAGTCGGACGCTTAACCGACTGCGCCACCCAGGCGCCCCAGGTTTTTCACTTCTAATTTAAGAGCAAATACTTTCCTCTCCTCTCCCTTGGAACCCATTAAAATGTCGTTAAATATATAGTCCCCCATATAGGATTATTGTGATATAATCTTACAACCATAAACATAATAGAAGCTGGGATATCAGCAGAGCAAGTTTTCTAAAACACCTCTGGAATATGAAAAACAGATGGGCTGATAACCCCAGAGAGTGCAGAAGCCAAGGAGAAGATAAAGCTACCCCTGACAACAAGGCAAGTAACTTCAGAGGGTCAGAGGGAGAAGAGGGACTGAAAGAGAAGGATTGATTGAGTTCCTATGACAGCAGTACTCTATCCCTTACCAAGAGGCCAGGCAGTAACTACCCAAGCAAATGCACACAACAACACAAGCAAAGGACAATTATTATCTAAATAAATTTATCTGTGAAGAGAGAATAGGAGACACTGGTGTCTTTTGGCATTTAGGGAGGTCCAGGCACAATGACTGACGCCCAGTTCCATTCACTATTTGGCAAAAGCTGCTTGTTAATAAAACCCATTTTTGAACAAACTATTATCGGTCAACCATTTTATGGCATCATTTTGAAATATTAAAGGAAACAGAGGTAATGCAAGAATGGAAAGGTAATTTATCCTTAGAAAGATTTATGTGTATGTATATAGACACATATAGCATTCATAAAATAAAAGGATGTCATGGCTTGTCATGAAAGGATCACAGGAAAAGAAATAAGCATTCAAAATTTAAAATACTTCTTTTTTAAAATTTTTGACGTTTATTTTTGAGAGAGAGAGAGAGAGAACGGGGGAGGGGCAGAGAAAGAGGAACATACAGAATAGGAAGCAGGCTCCAGGCTCTGAGCTGTCAGCACAGAGCCTGACATGGGACTTGAACTCACGAATAGCAAGATCATGACCTGAGCTGAAGTTGGGCGCTTAACCAACTGAGCCACCCAGACGCCCCCAAATTTAAAATACTTCTGAAAAAAAGCAAGGAAGATAAATGAGAAAAAGATAAAGTCAAAGAAATTCCTCAAACATATATATTAATAGCACATAATCACGGGAAATATGAGATAAAAGAAAGTTATACAGTATCCATTTAAAATAGTGTTGAACTGGGGCACCTGGGTGGCTCAGTCGGTTAAGCGTCCGACTTCAGCTCAGGTCACGATCTCGCGGTCCATGAGTTCAAGCCCCACGTCGGGCTCTGGGCTGATGGCTCAGAGCCTGGAGCCTGCTTCCGATTCTGTGTCTCCCTCTCTCTCTGCCCCTCCCCCATTCATGCTCTGTCTCTCTCTGTCTCAAAAATAAATAAACGTTAAAAAAAATTAAAAAAAAATAAAATAGTGTTGAACTAATTAGAGTTCTGAGAAGGAACCACAGAGGAAGGTTGGAGAGAAATTATTTAAAAGAAAAAAAAAGTAAGAATATTTCCAGAGCTAAGGGAGATGTATTCAAACTAAAAGAGCTTGACAAATATTGAGCAAAATTAATAACAATTTAAAAAATCTGTTTTAGATCTACCATGGTAACGTTTTAGGAAATATGAATGTTCCATGCATCTGCTGGCGTATGACAAACCACTTCAACACTTAGTAGCTTTGAACAACTGCAACATTTATTTTCTTGCAAATCTGAGTCTGGACAGGGCTCAGCTCATCTCTGTTCTACTTACCTACTGGAGCAGTTCAAAGGCTAGAACTGTACTCATTTCAAATGACACCCACTCACATGTCCGGAAGACTGGGAAAACAAACATCTGGGCTGAAACAGTTGGGTCTCCAGAGGCATCTCTCTCTATCTCTATTTGGTCTTTCCACATGATTCTTCCAGCACAGTGGCTTTGGGCTGGTTAGACTTTCATGTTAGCTCAGGGTTCCCAAAGCATGTTCTGAGAAAGAGAGGCAGAAACTCTATTACTTTTTTTCCCAATTAATCTTTTATTCCAGAATGTAGATTTCATAAAAAGTTGCAATAGTAAGGAGAGCCCTATATACCCCGAAGCCAGTCCCTCATATTGTAGACCTCTTGCATTAATCTGTTACATTTTTCATAACTCATCAAACAACATTGATACATTATGGCTAACGAAATTCCGTATTTTATTCAGATTTCATTTATTTTCCCTAATATCTTTTGAGGATTACTAGTATGACCTTTAATGTAAATTTAGCTGGTGTTTCTCTCATGGTAGAACTGTGATTATGCTTGTTTGAGGTAGATGATCACTGAGATGAGGTGCCATTCTCAATACCATATAGCAAGGGAACTTGACTTTCATACTGATGCGGTTAGCCTCATTCTCCTGGCTCAGGTACTGTGTGTCAGGTTGCTCTACTGTCAAGGTATTTTATTTCCCTTCTTTCTATATTATTTGGAAGCAAGTCTCTAAGCACAGCCCACACACGAAGGGTGAGAAGTTACGCCCTACCTCTTTGAGGGAAGAGTAGCTATATAAATTATTTGGAATTCCTCTGTATGGAAGACTTGTCTCTTCTCTCCCATTTAATTTGCCACCATTTCAGTCTGAACTCATGAATATTTATTTTATATTTGGGGCTATAATTCAATATTACTTCATTTATTTTGTTGCTCAAATTGTTTCAGCTCTGACTATGAGGCGTTCTTTTAGTTGGTTCCACATTCCTTCTGATACTACAAGATCAGAAGGATCTTGTTTCCTGCCCCAGCCCTAGAATTAGCCATTTCTCAAAAAAGCCTTGTGTACTTTCATTGGAGAATGGGGTTTGAAACTAAGACCTGGACTCTGGGGATGCTCATTGCTTTTAGCTCTTCTCAGCAGATAGAGCAAAGAAATATATGTATCTGTATAATGCATGCACATACACCTATCTATGTGTTCACATATCTATCAGTATTTATACTAAGCTAAACTCGAGTCCAAACTGATAGCTCTAATTTTAGTCAAGTATCTCATGGCTCATTCTAGCCTTCCCCTCTTGCTTATCTGTAACTTCCCATTCCCTCCTCCTTAAAAGTCCTGACTCCTACCATCTAGCATCGATTTACTTATTGTTTGAGTCTACATGTGTAGTGGTTTCAGAATTGTGAACCTGTACTCCCGTGAGAGACAATTTTACCAACTAGAGTACAACACTTACCTACACTTCCTTTGTCTTTGGTCTTACACTGTCTAGTCATTTCCTAAGTTATTTAGATCAATACTCCTTTTTCTCCGCCCTTTTCAGTGAAGTTACATCTTGTATTTGTATTAGATCCTTTTGTCACAGTCTGCATTCAATTCTGGGATCCTTTGCCTTCCTGGTTGAGTTTTTAAAAATTTGCATGTATATTTACTCTTTATGCTGTGAAGTTCTACAGGATTTGACACATAGTGTTAAACAGTCTCACGAGAATAGTCTCTCAGCTCTAAAAAATCTTGTATCCTATACCTAATCCTAGTCACCCCTCCCCAACTCCAAGCCTTGGCACCATGGATCTGTTTTCCATCTCTATAGTTTTCCCTTCTCTAGAATGTCATATAATGAAAGCACGCAACATGCAATCTTATAAAACTGATTTCTTTCACTTAGGAATTTGCATTTAAGATTCATCCATGTTGCTGTGGATTAATAGCTCGTTTCTTTTGATCACTGAATAATATTCAGCAGTGTTAATCTAAAATAATTCGTTTATTCATTATCCTACTGAAGAACACCTTGGTTGCTTCCAGTTTGGGGCATTTATCACTCTTTCAACTGAGCCTAGGAAGCCACACATCATTTATTCTGGGTATATCCTATCCGTTAAAAATAATTCACTAAAATCAGCCATATTCAAGTAGAGAGGAATTAAACCCCATGTTTTATAGAAGGAGTGTCAACGTGTATGTGTGGGCATGTTGTAAACCTACCTCAATATGGTAAAGAAAAAGTCTTGCCTGTCCTCAGGGATTTTTTGACTATCAAAATTCAGTTGATAGATGTATTCGTTTTCTATTGCCAGGTAACAAATGATCACAAAGTTGGCTGCTTAAAACAAAAGCAACTTATTAGCTCAGCATTCATTGTTTCACCGTCAGTAGGTCAGAAATCTGGCACAGTATGAATGGGTTCTCTGCCCAGGGCCTCATATGGCTGAGCTCAAAGTGTCAGGTGTTGTTGGCAGGACTAAGTTCTTATCTGAAGGACGTGGGAAAGAGTCCCCTTCTGAGCTCATTTGGGACTTCGGCTGGATTTGTTTCCTTGTGCCTGTAGGACTGAGGTCCTGATCGTCTTGCTAGCTGTCAGCAGGGGTTTGCTGTCAATTTCTACAGCATACCCTCTACCACGTCCTCCCCAATCATTAGCGGTTTACCTTTTTTAGAGTCAGCAGGATGGCATCCGTCTGACTTCTTGCTCTCCTTCCTCTGTATCTGAAATTAGCACCCAGATTTAAATGGCTCATGTAATAAAGTTAGGTTCTTACAAGTAGTTTCCCTTTCTTAAAGTGAAGTGCCATATAACATAACATAAGCACAGGACTAGAATCCACCATATTCACATTGTGGGGATTATGCAAGTTCTGTACAACAGGATATGGGGATCTTGAGGACCATCGTAGAGTTCTGTTTACTACACTCATGGACTAAATTTAAAATAAGACACATATTTGACAAGCTGTTGGGATGTGGGAAGGAAGAAGTCTTTATTATTATTATTATTATTATTATTTCAGGGACAGAGGGAATCTTAGAGAACCTTAAGCAGGCTCCACACTTAGTGCAGAGCCTGATATGGGGCTTTTGATCCCATGACCCTGGGATCATGACCTGAGCTGAAATCAAGAGTGGGACACTCAGCCGACTGAGCCACCCAGGAACCCTAAGAATAATCCATTTGAACATGTTTTCTTGAGTGACACAGTAGAAATTGAATTGAAGTTTGGGGTTCCTGGGTGGCTCAGTCGGTTAAGCGTCTGACTTCAGGTCATGTTTGGTTCATGAGTTCGAGCCCTGCCTGGGGCTCTGTGCTGACTGCTCAGAGGCTGGAGCCTGCATTGGGTTCTGTCTGTCTGTCTGTCTGTCTCTCTCTCTCTCTCTTTGCCCCTCCCAGGCTTGCGCTGTCTCTCAAAAATGAATAAACGTTAAAAAAAATTAAAAAAAAAAAAAGAAATCGAACTGAAGTAAATTACTGAGGTAGGCAAGGGGCACTATGCACATGATTAAAGTAATAAAAAAACTTTATTGATTTTCGATTCTTAGGCTCACTTCACAGATAAAACCTGGAAGTTTTGTCATAATGGCCAAATTGAATTTAAATATCACCAATCTTGAAAATGTAAATGTCAAAATATAGCTCATACAAGTTGGTGGGAAGAAGAAGGATGAAAGGTAAAGGAATGATTATGGATATTGATATACTCTCTAACAATAAAGGGATTCAGTCTATGAAAAAGGGATTCTGTTTATTAAAAAAGCGTTTAAACCATGGGCTGGCGATTTTGTTTCCTTTAGGGCACATGATAGACTTTGTAGGTCATATGGTCTCTCTTGCAACTAATCATTGGTTATTGTGTTATGAAAAAAACCACTGACAACCATAAGCAGATGGATATGGCTGTGTTCCAATAAACTTTATTTTTAAAAAGGTGGCAAGTTGGATTTAGTCTACAGACAGTAGTGTTTCAATCCCTGGCTTAAAATATATTCTTTAAAAACATTAAAAAAAAAGTAATGCTATTATTTTATTGAGAAGAGGTGAGAATGAGGCAGATTTTTTAAGTAAGCTAAATTTTCAAAGTCATGGTATAACAAGCAATAAATAACGCCTACTCTTGATAAATCAAGAAATAGTAATATTAACATACCATTTAGAGGAAATGGATATAACTAAGCATAGAAATCTAAGCATAGAAATCACTAACAATGGCTTCTATGGGTATGACTATGGTGAGAAAAGAAAGGGTAAGGGACTAAGGCTTTTAAACATAAACTACTCTGTACTGTGAGATTTTTAAATATTTACATATTACTTTAATAAATATGAAAAAATATAAACTACTGAATGAAACAGATTTATAGACAGATCCTCCATTTGCCAAATTGACTCATTAATTAACATTTATTATATTATTACAACTTAAATCAATATTAATGTCCCAAACTGCATTAATATCTGGAATATAATATTTTACATTATTCATAAAACTATAGCAAGGGTTCTTTTTTCTTAATATAATTTATTACCAAATTGGCTAACATAGAGTGTGTAAAGTGTGCTCTTGGTTTTTGGGGTAGATTCCCATGGTGCATCGCTTACATACAGCACCAGTGATCATCCCAACAAGTGCCCTCCTCAATGCCCATCACACATTTCCCCCTCTCCCCCAGCCCCCCATCAACCCTCAGTTTGTTCTCTGTACTTAAGAGTCTTTTATGGTTTTCCTCCCTCCCACTCTGTTTGTAACTATTTTTTCCCCTTCCCTTCCTCCATGGTCTACTGTTAAGTTTCTCAAGATCCACACATGAGTGAAAACATATGATATCTGACCCTCTCTGACTGACTTATTTCACTCAGCATAATAACTTCCAGTTCCATCTACATTGCTGCAAATGGCAGGGTTTCATTCTTTCTCATTGTCAAGTAGTATTCCATTGTATACATAAACCACATTTTCTTTATCAATTAATTCATCAGTTGATGGGCATTTAGGCTCTTTCCATAATTTGCCTATTGTTGAAAGTGTGTATAGCAAGGGTTCTTACATTCCATGTTAAAATTTAGAAATAATATGAAACACCAGATAGTATTTCCCTGAATGACCAGCTTTTATATTATATTAAAAAAAAAAGAAAAAAAAAAGACTAAGAAGCAATGACTTGTCCTTGTGAAAATATGCAGGTTTTTCTTTCAAGAACTCAACAACCATTCTCGGAATACAACATTACAGAATATATTCATGTTTATTTCAATTTCACAGAGAAGAATTCTTATTAGCATTGATCGTCTTCAAGAATTATAGTGATTTTCTTGTTCTATAGTTTTCTTAGCTGGACCACTGCTAAGAATCTGTCTCACCTGTGAATTTCCCTAAGACTTTGGTTATTTACCATGACACCATCTGTCCCAGTCAGAGACTACATTATGGTCCAACAGTCTGTTCTCTTTTAATATCCTTATCGTTAAGAACTTCCATTCCTTTTTATTAATGCTTATAATTCCACTTTTTAAAATGAAGAAATTCTTCTTTATATAGGAAGTAGAATGAAAATATGAGACAGGCAGTTTCATTTCATCTTTGATATTTATTAATATGATTGGCTATAGGCAATGAATCAACATTTTTCTTTGTTGCACATCTGAACATACATGAAACATGAAATATACAAAACTATTTTGTGTGAATTAGAGAGTACCACATGATTTCAAATCATTATTTTAGTAAATTATAGACTATGAGTTACTATCCATTGGGGAGTATTTTATTAAAAACCATTAATAAAATCAGCGCATCATCAAATTAACAATTTTTATGAGTACCATTAATTTGGTTAACACTTAAATTGTTCTTTCTATGACTGTATGATTATGAGAAATAAAAACATAATAAATGTACTCATGGGAATTAGAAAACTGGTTCAAATTAACCTATTAGAGTTTTATTTTTACAAGTGTTTTCACTATTTGGAGAAGTATAGTGTGTCACCCATTTCGAGCAAATCCAAACCAATGTTAATCTCCAAATGGAAATGAAAAGTGTTCTTTCTTCAGGATGCCAGTTTAAACTATATCTAAAATAGTAAACTTAAGTTTCCCTAGTCGTTTGCCTTGAAATGCCCAGTAATATTTGTAATACTAATTGTAACAGAACTGTTGTAAATGACATGCCTACCATTTGTCAGGCACTATGCTAACTACTTTACGTATGTTGTGTTTTCTTTAGTTGACTCAGCATCCTATGAGTAGATGTTACCCTTTTAAAATGCATCAGAAAACTTGGGTCTGAGGTATTAAATATTACGCCATACAGGATAAATGTTTGAACAAAAATCAAACTCTGCGTTGACTAAATTTGAAATTAAAAGTTTCTCAGTATTCCTGTGGGTGAAAGGATAGAGGAGCAGACAGAAAAGACCTATTCTTGAAAGAGACGTAACAAAAAGAACAAAAAGGGAAGACGGGGGGAAAATGCTTGGAGGAAACCTCTACCTGTTTAGATGAGGAAAAGAGGTCTGTTAGCGTCACGTGTAGCTGAAAGTTTGAATATCATAGGTGAAAAGATTTCTATACTCTTAACTAATACTGAATTATTAAGAAAGGGGCATCAGAAGAAATCTGGAAGAGAGAAATTGGAAGCTGCCTTTGAAAGAGTTTAACGATTAGACCAGGCACTAATGAAACTGGTTGATAAAAAAGAATTAGGTGAAACAACAGAGTGATGTGGGGGGTTGGAAGAAATAAGAACTTGACCATAGACAGGTGGTTCTGAATTATTACATGTATAGGCTATCACAGATGTGGGATGAAATGATGAGGAAATGCCTCTTGGGATGGGATGTATTTAACTTCAAGCTATCAAAGCCATATTCATTATAGAAAACAAAAAAGGAAATAGAAATCAGGAAATCCATTGAACTATATTTTAAACTTAAAAAAATTTTTTTAACGTCTATTCATTTTTGAGAGACAGAGAGACAGAGAGCAAGCAGAGTTGGAGCGGAGAGAGAGGGACACCCTGAATCCGAAGCAGCCTCCGGGCTCTGAGCTATCAGCACAGAGCCCGATGCAGGGTTTGAACTCACGGACCAGACCGCGAGATCATGACCTGAGCTGAAATCTGATGTTTAACCAACTGAGCCACCCAGGCACCCCAAACCACCTTTTAATATAATGTCATGTATTATTCCCACATCTCCAAAATAAGTGCACACATGCAGATACACACATACTAAAATGCTTCTAGATCTGCATTGCCTCTGTAACAATGCCACCATGGATCCAGCCGCCCAACAAATAAACCTAAGAGTCATTTCATTTTCCCATTTTCTTTTCTGTTCTCATAAGGAATCACAAGCCCTTTCGACTCAATCTTCTAAACATCTCCAACCTCTGACTGCTGGATAACTAGAATAGATTTGCCTGCACATTGTCTTGTGGCCCCCACAAACCCCAACCCATCCTCTGTATTGCCTGTAGGGTGATATTTCTAGTGTGCGCACGCACGTGCTCGCACGGACACACACACACACACACACACACACACACACACACTGATGGTATAATT
>NW_026060038.1:7313-24895 GCF_023721935.1 Panthera uncia | reverse complement strand
CTGGCACTGCTGGTCGGCTGTCTCAGGAGGCCCCTGGGGCCCCCCCCTCGCCACGCGGCCCAGCCCAGGTGTCCCCTGGGAAGGCCTCGACTGGGTGGGGAGCGGCTGGGCCAGGGCCCCCTTGGCTCGGGGTGTGGTGCCTGTGGGGCGGAGAGGGAAGGTCAGCGTGTCTTTTGCCTCCTAAGAGGTCCTCATGAGGCCCGGGTGCTCCGGGGGCACTGGCCTCCTCCAGATGGCCACCTGTCTTTCAGTTTGGTTTTTGTAGTGTACCAGTTTGACTTACGCCATTGAAAAAATTACTTCTTGTTGAAATAGTTTTGTTAAAAGTAGGTTTTAGGCTGGGGCTCAGGCGCCGTACGGATGCCTGCTGTTTGCACATGATCCGTGGGCCCGTCTCTGTGCTGACCCCCAGAACCTGATGTCATTGCAAGTCCTTGCAGGGTCTCCAGGGCGGGGCCGGTGGGCTCCCTGGGCCGCAGCCGGCAGGAGGAGTCTGTTTGCACAGGGAGCCTGTCGGCCTGTCGAGGCCAGTGAGGGGGCAGGGAGGCGTCGGGGCGCCCCGGCCACCGTGAGGCCTGCTGCTTTGGGTCTGTCTGTGGTGCCTGCCGTTTAGTGGGTGTTCGGTGACGTTTCCTGGGCACCGGGAAGAACCGTGTGTAGGAACTAGTCACCGTGGATGTGCGTGTCCTCCTAAATCCTGAGGGAAGTCGAGGGAGACGTGGTCGTTCTCTGGTTTCTCAGACCGAGCACTGAGCCGCGTTTTCATCTCTCCCCCTTAGCGGTGCGTGGGGGGAGTGGCTTCAGCTGGCTCTCGCCAGGCATGCTGTGCAGGTGCCAGGTTCCGTGGTTTGGTTCCGTGGGTGCCGGGCGTCCTTGGCCGTGGCTGCCGCTGCTCGGGCTCCCGGCCTTAGTCGGACCTTTGCCAGGTGCGCTCTGGGTGCCGCCTGCTCGTCCTCTCGCTTTTCCGAGCGATCACGGCAGGACAGGAAGAGGCCCCCTGCAGGACTCTTCCTGGCGCACCTGGTCTCCTGCGGGCCCCGCTCCCCCCCCCTCCCCCCGTCAGCTCTGCTCGGAAAGGCTCGGCTTTGCCGGCCTAAGCGAAGCTGCCCCTAGAAGGCTGAGGGGGTTTAGACGCGGAGTGAGGCCATCGAGAACCACTAGGCCTCAGCTCCAAGTTGATGCTGCGAGAGGTGTGGCCTTGCGGCCGTGCCTGCTGGTTGCCACAGGGTGTGTCTGCACCGGCCAGTCGGTGCCGTCCTTGGGCTTCCCCTGAGGGCACAGGCTGCGTCCTCGTAGCCTCGCTGGTTCTGGGTGCTGGACACGCGCCTTCCGGACTGCTGCCCCTTCTCTCGGACCTGGATCCTGCACCCCGGGCTCCCTCCTTCTGTCGGCGTGTCTGGCTTGGGCGGGCTGTCTCTGACTTGCCTGCCTCCGAGTTGGGGTCTCTCTGCTCTTGGGGACCTGCCGCCTTCTGCGTCTCCTGAGACCTCTTGGCCTTGGGGGACCCTGGGGGTCGCTGTACCTCTTTCTGGTCCCCCGGCCTGCTGGCGAGTGTGGCTGGAACCGGCTCTCGGCCCTGGGCCATCTGCTCACCTGCTGTATTTCACGGGCCCACGGATGTCCAAATTCCACAAGTGAGTGTGGCACCCCCAGCCGACCACAGTTTCCGCTAGAAAAATGTGAATTAGATTTACGAGTGAAAAATAGTAAGTTTTCTTTAAAGCGGGTGCTGTTGAGTCTAACAAGTGGAGCGAGATGTCTGATGAATTTACTTCAGGAAGACGTGGCTTCAGTCTGTGAGCAGCCGCGCTCAGCCACTGCTCGCGTTTTCATTTCTTAGCCACCGCCAGAGTTGGTTCGTTGCCCTCGTTTAACATGTGTTTTTGTCACTGAGAAAACACAGAGAAGCACGTAAGGCAGATGAGAAAATCCTGTAATCTGGCCTCAACTTCTAAAGAACTGGGTTTAAAAATTTTTCAGTGTGGGAACGGGATTCTATTTGGGGAAAGAAACGTGCACACGACTGTCTGGTTGTGGGACCCGGAGGGGGCGGCCCGGCTCCCCGTCACCACCCCGTCCCATCCCGGCGTCGAGGGCGGGCGCGTGGACAGATGCCTTCTGTTGCCCGACGTGAGGTGGGGCTCTTTTGGAGGAAGTGGTTGGACTCTGAGACGTGCCTTGAGTTTCAGACACTTCCCAGATCGTGAGTCGACGGGTTCTGTTCGCTCCCGTGGGCTGTGGGAAGGAAGCCCGGATGTGTGGCCTCGGCCCTGGGTCGCGCCCCCCCCCACCGCATGCTAGTAGCTGCGGTGCTTTGGGACGAGGGCGGCTCCGGCTAAAGAGAGCGCGATTTCTGCTTTGGAGGGTCTCGGGTGTTTGAGGTTCCTGTGTTCCTGGCGACGCGCCCGCGAATGAACCCGCTCTTGGTGGTGGCGTCACTGCCCCAGGAGGGGCCGGTCCCCCCGCGGCGGGGGCCGGTCAGGCGAGTCTGCGGGTCTGGGGGGGAGTCACCGCACGCTCTTAGCTCTGCGGGGCCTGTCGGGCGTTTTGTTTCCTGGGAAGAGCACCACCCTCAGACCGGGCTGCTCTGAGCGCCGAGCGAGATGTGTCGCGAAGCACTCGTGTGTCTCCCGTGTCGTCGGCGCCTCGGGGCCGGGGGGTCAGGGAAGAACCGCCGTGGGCCCGCAGACGGGGAGAGCTGTGGCGCGTCGTGGGCCCCGGGGTGCTGAGCTCAGGGGCCCGCGTGCCTGTGTTGCAGGTCTCACCAATGGCTTTGGGGGCGCACGGAGTGAGCAGGAGCTGGGGGGCGCCCCGGGGAGGAGAGCTGCGCCCCGACGACGCTGCGCCTCGGAGTCCAGCATCTCGTCCAGCAGCAGCCCTCTCTGTGACTCCAGGTGGGCACGGCTTGGGGGGCCCGCTCCCACCCGCCCCGTCCCTGGGGGACTGCCCTGTGCCTCTTCACCAGAAATAGGAAGTGCAACCACAGAGGAAATTAATAGATTTTCAGCCTGTGGTGACGTTTATTCTGTCTTTCCCTCCCGAAGTCTTCCCTTATCAGAAGGGTGGCGAGCGCGGCCCTGCCCGTCCGCCCCGTGGACACCTCTTTGTAACCGGGGCCCCGTGTGGGTCGCCGTGGGGCCCTCGGCCCGGCTTCTGCAGGGCCCGGCTCCGGGGCCACCGCCGGAGGGAGGGGAAGGGGCAAAGCTTTGTGACCCTGCTCCACTCTTGTTCCCAAAGCTTCAGCGCGCCCAAGTGCGGCCGGGGCAAGCCCGCTCTGGTGCGCAGACACACGCTAGAGGACCGCAGCGAGCTGATCTCCTGCATCGAGAACGGGAACTACGCCAAGGCGGCCAGGATCGCCGCAGGTGAGCCCGCCTGCCCTCCGTGTCCGCGTCTCCGCGAGGTGGCCGTGGTGTGGGGGCCGTTCTGCCGGGAGGGCTCCGGCTCCCCCACTCCCTGGGCCTCCATCCCGGGGTGTCTGTGCGAGACGCCCCTTCCCCCGCCCCCGACGGGGACAGCGGTCACGGGGGGACAGCGAGAGTCTCATCCCGCGGTTTGTCATTTTTTGTGTGGAATGCTCCATTCCTCTGTGCAGGCCACCCGCACCCGACGTGAGGCTCGCCTGTCATTTGCAGCCGGATGTGGGACCTTGGCGGGGGGGGTGGCTCCCCCAATTGCAGCACCTAGAGGAGCACCGAGGACGGGCTGGTGCTGGCTTGTCAGTGTGGGGGGAGCTCTCACTGCAGGAGGCAGCCCCGGGCCGTGGTTGGGCCGGCTGGCCCCTCACGGCGCCCGTTCTCTCTGCCCAGAGGTCGGTCAGAAGAGCATGTGGATTTCCTCCGACGCCGCGGCCTCTGTTCTCGAGCCTCTGAAAGTCGTGTGGGCCAAGTGCAGCGGCTACCCCTCGTATCCGGCCCTGGTGAGCCTCGGGGTTGCAGGGCGTGGGGTTTGGGCGTGGGGGTCCGTGGGGCCGCCCTCTGGGGAGCCGGGGCACCGAGCGGTGTGGCCTTTGTCCCAGGTCCGGGGCTGTCCCGCTGCCCTCGTGGGACAGGTGTCCCGTGAGCGCCCGAGAGCCGCCCGCACAGGGCGTTGGTGTTGGGAGAGCTGCTTCAGAACCCACCTCGAGTCGGAGCCTGGGGAGAGAGCTCCGGGGGCACGGTGGGGGGCTCTCAAACGTGACCCACACGTGTCCTCCCTCGGCAGATCATCGACCCCAAGATGCCGCGCGTGCCCGGCCACCACAACGGGGTCACCATCCCGGCCCCACCGCTGGACGTGCTGAAGGTCGGCGAGCACATGCAGACCAAGGCTGACGAGAGGCTGTTCCTCGTTCTCTTTTTTGACAACAAGAGAAGCTGGTGAGTGCGGGTGCCCGGGTGCCGAGCTGGCTCAGAGGCCGTGGGGCGCGTGTGGTGTGCGGAGGCCACGGGGGGCCGTCCCCCTCCGCCTGTGAGCCTCTCACGGAGCCGCGTGCGAATAGCCGGGCCCGTGGGGTTCTGCCGCCGGCCCGGCCCGGTCTCTTCGCCTCTTGTGTGTGTGGGTCCCCATGCTGCTCTGGGGTGTGGGCTCCGGACCCCAGCACGCTGCCTGGAGGCCCTCCCTGCTTCAGACCCCGACGGTCCCGGGTTCCGGTGCTGCCCCCCGAGCGCTCACGAGGTGCACGTGGCCCGTGTCCCCGTTTCTCGGTCTGAAAGCTTGCTGTGCTGATGAGGGGCCCCCGGTGACCCCGGCGTAGGCTCTCTGCCCCCAGGACCGTGGCCCCTGCTGTGCCCGAAGCAGGGCTACCCGGTGTGGGTGGCCGTGGGGGCCCGGCGGCGGGGCGCGGGCCCTCCCAGCGCCCCGGGCACCCCCGGCGCTGGTGAGGACGGCTGGGTCGGGTGTGTGCGGCCACGCGCGGCCACCAGCGCTCCGCGCCCCGTGTCTCTCTGCCCCGTGCCGCGCTCCCGATCAGACCCCGTGGAGGCCTGTGCCTGCCTTGTCTGGTCCGAGGCCCGTCGGCTGCCCCGCGGCCGGGCCCCCTGCCCACCCCCACTCCGTGCGTGCACCTGCAGCGTGTGCGTGCGTCAGCGTTCCTGCGCGTGACCCTCGGTGGCCACTCAGGGAAGGCGTGGAAGGCTGCTGGGTGGCGCCTGTCTCCCGCCAGCCTCCAGGATCCAGTGGCCCTGTGGGGAGTGTTGTGGATGAGAGGTGGGGACGACTTGATGGGGACGACTTGATTTTCACGCCTTCCCCGAGTCCCCCGGACTCTCCCGGGGTTGGCAGGAGGTTGGGCCGTGCCCCTGTCCTTGGCCCGTGAGGGCTGGCCGATGGGGCCGCGCCCTCGGGGGGGGGGGGCGCGGGTTCCAGGGCACGAGCCTCTCTTCCCTCCCTTGGCCGCTGAGCGCCTGACGTCGGCTGCTCTTCCCCACTGGGGGCTCGGAGCTGCCAGGGCATCGTGTCAAGTGCGTCCGAGTAGCCGTGCGGACGGCTCCGGCCACTCCGGCTTTTCTCTTTTCAAAAGGCAATGGCTCCCCAAGTCCAAAATGGTCCCCCTCGGCATGGACGAGACCATAGACAAACTGAAAATGATGGAGGGGAGAAACTCCAGCATCAGGAAGGCCGTGAGGGTCGCCTTCGACCGCGCGATGAGCCACCTGAGCCGTGTGCACGGGGAGCCCACCAGCGACCTCAGCGACATCGACTGACCTGCCCGCCTTCCCGTGGCCTTGTCCATAGTGTGGATAAGCTGTATATGCGTGTATATTGTTCCAGACTTAACTTATTCTGATCTCTAGGCCTGGTTCTTTAATTCCCCCTCCCTCGGGAGGGCAGGTTTTATTTCCAAGTTCTCTGTGAAACCGTCCCCGTCTGGGCGCTCTGTGAATGGCGCGGGCGCGTCTGCTGAGCTCCTCCCGTGCCCGGCACGGGTCACGCCGGAGGCTGCACCTGCGTCACTTTCTTTGATCTGTAGCTTTTTTTTAAAGACTTTTGAATGTTTAATAATTTTGTAAATCATACTCTTTACACGGAGTACCACTATTTAATAAGACGGGATGTAAATTTACAATGACAAATGTGTATTTTAAGAAAGAAAATGACATTATTTTGAATGGTACTTTGTGGAAAGAGGTGGAGAATAGATTTATGCTGTGTACATCACTTGCAAATCACCAAAAACACTCCGCCCCCCCTGTGGGGGCTGGGGCAGGCGCTTACCACCCCCCCCACCCCTCCCCCGTGTCCTCACCGTCCTCGTCCGCCTCCTCCGCCCGTCTGCCCCAGCTTTCCACGGGTGTGCCTCCAGCGGGTTATTTATTGTAGAAAGTGTATTCATTTGCTTTATAATGAAAAATAAATTTGCAAAAGTATATTGATATGCATTTTTATACAGGCACATACAGATTCGACTTGCTTTGGGAGCAGGATGTGTTGGTTGTTGTGTAAATGACTCTGGCTGTGTGTTCTTTGATTTTGTAACTTGTAATCTTTTGTTTACAATGAGGGGCTTTCTGTAACTTGTTTTAATTTAGAACACTTTGGTAGCAATAGAAACTTTGGATACATTTTTGTATGGTACATGTGATGTATATAGAATTAGTACTTTATTTTTATTTTTAAGAGGTAAAGCATTATGTTAGGGGAAAAGGTAGGGTGGGTTTCCAAAAATGCAGTTTTTATATTAAAAAATAAAGTCAAGATTTGGATGGTGTGGCCATTTCATTCCTCCATCGCTAGGATGCCGGGGCGGGCTTGCAGCCCGGAGGCCAGGTGAGGGTCAGGGTCCCAGCAGCCTGTCCCCGGCCACCTCATTGAGGCACGTGACATGCCTTCATCTTAAAATTGTCATGGATGGCATTATTTATTATTTTATCTAATCATATTTTTATTTTAAACTGGTAGTTTAAAATTTTTAAATGTCTTCCCCCCGCCCCGCCCCCCTTCAGTCTCCATTGTTTGTAACATCTCCATAGAAACTTGAAAAAATAAAATGTCTTCCTTTGATAGTCTTGTCCTGTGTCTGACAGACGCTTTCTACCAGCAGCGGCTCCCCCAGGACCACCGGCCCTTGTGGAGAGCCTGTCGGGGTTGGGGGGAGGGTGTCGCTGTGGACAAGGCCCAGGCTGCCGTGGAGTTAGGAGCTGGGGTTTGCCCCAGAACTCCCACTGGTGATGGTGGCTGGTGGCCTGGAGTGACTGCTCTGTACTACCTCCTCCCACCCCCCACCACCCCCCCCGGGCCCGCTGGTCCCGATCCTGGTCCTGGTTCCGGTCCCGGTTCTGGTCCTTGTTCCAGTCCTGATCTTGGTCCTGGTTCTGGTCCGGGTTCCGGTTCTGGTCCTGGTTCCGGTCCCGGTTCCGGTCCTGTTCCCGGTCCCAGTCATGCTGGAGGTCCCTGAGTCTGAGCAGAGGGAGCTTTTTCTTAGTGGCATCTCCTGGAGGGACTCTTGCCTCCTGGCGCCTGGCCGGTCACCTGGGACAGGCTGCAGGGGTGTCAGGGAGGAGGGCAGATGGTTCCCCCGTGAGGCCGTGCCCCAGACACCCCCACCCCCACCCCGGGTGCTGCTCTGAAGGTTTCATTAGAAACCAGCCTGGCCCCCGGGGCCCTTCCCTGGGCCACGCTCAGGGCAGGGGTCAGGGACGGGGCTGAGGGAGGTGAGGAGGCTCCTCCTGCCTGCCCCCTGCTGGAGCTGGCACCTGCCATCTCCTTGGGGCTCCGCCGGGCCACCTCCTGGGAGCGGCCTGCTCTGCACCCACCGGAAGGGGGACCATCTGCCCTGCTTGCCCAGGACTTGGGCATCAGCACCACATCCTGGGAGCCTCCTCAGTCCCAGGTCACTCGGGTGGTTGGTCCCTCCACACCTGGGACCCCCAGCAGGCAGCACTCTCCTGCCTGGGCTCTTTTGACCTTTTGGGGCGTCTCCTTGGAAGCCTCCCGGAGGGCCCTTAGCGGGGTGTGGCTGTGCCTTGGCCCAAACCTGGGGCTGGGTAGGGCTGGCGGTGACCAGCTGCCCAGGGCCGAGGGCACCGTTTGGGACCTCTGGGACCCCACTGCCTGCTTCGGTGAAGCACCAAGGGGCCCTGGGCTCTTGTGGCTTTTTTTTCTTTTTTCCTTTCTTGAGCTGTTTTACAACACAGGTACGACGTGTCTGTTCCTTCTCCCCCTCCTGGAGTTTATAAAAATGGGATCGTGGCGTCCGCTCTTCAGCTGCTCATTACCTTGTTACTATTTCAGACATGAATCCCAAAGTGAAATGATACAGACGCAAAAGCAGGTGCAGTGAGATCGTGCTCACCCGTGTGCGGGTGTCAGGCTCCTTGGTCCTTCTGCAGGCGTCCCCGGGGGTGGGGGGCAGTGGCACTTTCCACGGGTTCTTGCTCTTTTCCACAAGGGTGTGTGTGCGTATGTGTGTGTGTGTGTGTGTGTGTGTGTGTGTGTGTTATCTCTGACCCACTTTTCAAGCTGATTTGAGGCATTTCTTGGATTCGTATCTCTTGCAGGGTGATTAAGGCGAGGACACCCGTGTCGGGGTCTCCTTTGGCTCAGGGCCAAGGGGGTTGGTGTCCAGGCATTCAAGTCCCTGTCAGGCCCTCTCCCTGGCCCCAGGGTCCTGGGTCCGCCCTGCACCCTTGGGCCGGTGGAGACAGGCCCCGCCTGGGCAGGGGCGGTTGGGGGTGGGCTGCTTGGAGCTGCTGCTGGGGGCGTGGCCAGAGCTGGAGGACCTCTGGGCGAGCGGGCAGGGGAGTCCCCCGGGGCGACTTGGTGTGCTGGTGTGCAAGGGCCCAGCAGACACGTTGGGAGCCCTGGAAGGCGGGGGCCTGGGCAGCCCGGGGTGGGTAAATGCAGGCACCAACCTCCCCTGGGAGCCCTGCTGGCCTGCTCTCCCGTTAACCCGGTGCAGGGTCCTGCGGTCTCAGCGGACACTGGCTGGACACGGGGGCATCTGGAGTCACGCCCGGACCCACTCAGCTTCTCCTCGCCGGGTGGTGAGGCTCTGCTCCGAGCGCGAAGGAGCAGAACCATGGCCCAGCCCCTCGTGTCGCAGTGGTGTGTGCGATGCTCACCGTGTGGCTTAGGGCTCCCGCGTCCCCTCTGCCCTGGTCAGGCCCCTTCCCCAGCTCCCCGTGGCAGACGGGGATCCCTGTGTCTCCTCTCCCCCTGGTCGTGCCCTCTCTGGGAGCCCCCCACCCCCCGCTCCGTCCTTTCTGGGGTCTCCCCCTCGGTGGGAGCAGGCTCTCCTTCCCACAACACCATAGCAATGCTTGTGGCCCAGATCCCAACTGATCCTCCCCGCCCCGCCCCCCTCATTCTCTAGTGAAGCCTTTTGGAATAATGCCTAGATCCCCCTAGGCTCCCTTGTAGCAGGTGAGGCCGAGGAAGCGTCCCCGTCACCGCAGAGAAATGCCCTCTGCAGGAGGAGGAGTACTCCTCCCTACTGGTTTTTCTTTTCTACTGGCTGGAATGTGGACGTGGTGGAAGGCGCTGGAGCCGCTGTTTTGGGCCATGGAGGATGGCAGAGCCTGGGTCTTCGGGAGGCACGCAGAGCTTTCCTACCGGTCCTGAGACTTTTTTTTTCTTTTTGTGATAGAAACGTACATGTATACCCCTTTAAGGCCGCGATTATTTTTCTTTACAGCAGGTAAACTTCAGATGGGTCAAAATGAAATCATTAAAATTCCAGAAGAAAATCATGAAGTGTCTATAACCGTGGAGGGGGTGTGATCTTCTAAAATATGACCGCACCTCCAGAAACTATAAAAGAAAATAGTAATATATTTAGCAAGGTAAAATCAAAAAATTTGTGCATGCATGGCCCTCCAAAAATGTTTTACAATGTCAAAAGACAATTAGAAAGAGTGTTTGCAATTCAAACCACTGGAAAAGGGCTTTCCTTAACGTATAGAAGTTTACAAATAGTGTTCAAAGGATAGAAAAAAAGGGGCAACTATGGACTCATTCCACAGAAAAGTATCTAACATGGCCCCAAACATCCAAGAAAATGCTCAACCTTGGCCTCCTGGGGCCCCTCAGCCCCCTGGGCTGTACCGTCCCCAGGACCTACGGACTCTGCTTCTGAAGATGCTCCCACTCGGCCCTTTGGGCACATCTACTGCCCCCCGTCGCGGTCCCACCCCTGACCCCTGCCCCCACACGGCCGCACACCCCGTGCCCCGCTCAGACGCAAGCCAGGGGCCCCCGGCCGCCCACAGGCTTCCCGCTGCCTCCAAGGGTGGTCCCTTCAGCGTCTTTGCCCCGGACACCCCCTCCCGCCTGGCCCCACTGCCCACCCCCCCTGCTCCGGGGCATCGGGGCGGTGCAGGTTGGGAGCCGCAGAGGGGAGCCGGGCTTGGGAAGCGGGCAGGAGGCCATCGACAGACCGCTGACCAGCCCCGCCACGGCCTGCCCGCCCGGCGAGGCCGCTGGGCAGGGCGCCTGGAAGAGGCTCGTGCGGGCCCTGGCAGCGGGCTGGGCCGTCTGGGGGCCCTGGGGCTCAGTGGGCTGGGGTACGAGCCGGAACGGTGGCGGGCGCCGGCGATGGGGACTCAGCCCCTCGCTGCCTGAGCCCGCTGCCAGAGGCCGCCCGCCTCCGCCTGCTTTCGGCCGAGGCCGAGGCCGGCCTGAGCTGTGGGGGAGGGGCTGGGGGCGGTGGCCAGGGCGGGAGCCCGCCACACGGGTCACCTCATTTCCTCTAAGGCCTTAACCGTTGCGGCCCTGGTGTTCTCACCCCCGTGTTCCAGATGAGAAACGGGGGGCCGGCGGGTGAGGTTACGTGCTCAGGGGTGTGGGGGGACCTCGGTGTCCAGTGAGCTCTCTGTGGGAGTGACATCACGTCACTTGGCCGTATTCTCTTTGTAGGAAGCGAGCCTCCAGGCCCGGCCCCGCGGGGGCCGAGCCCGAGGGCTCCCACGGCCGCGCGCGTGCTGACCCCTGCCTTCTAAGCCGAGCTCAGCGCAGCCCCCGAGAGCCCTCGGGCCCGTGTGGGTCGCTGCCCACATCCTCTCAGTGACATTTTCCAGACGTAGAGAAGCACGGGTTCGTTGCTTAGGTCGGTGTTGGGTTTAGAAGCCCCCAAGCTCTTTGTTCTGACAGTTAATTGGTCCCGTTGGTTTTCCGTGTAAACCCGCCACGTCCTGTGTGTAATGACGGGTCCGTGTTTTCCTCCAAATCTGTACTTCTTTTAGTGTTTTTCTTGTCCTATCGCTTTGGCCGGTCTTGCGCTGCCACGTCCCCCCACGTCTTGACCTCTCGGTGGCCAACGCCCGTAGGTCGTGCCCCCCGAGGGTCGGTCAGTGTGCCCTCGTCCTGAGCGGGCCTCCCCTGTCGGGGACCTCCCCTCGTGTGTGCGACAAGCGAGCTCACGGTCGGGAGGGGCCGGCAGGGGAAGACGGGCCGGGACTGGCCGCAGCGGAGCCGTATGGACGGGCGGGACGAGGGCTGGGGGGGGGGCGGGGGGAACACTGGTCACCCGGGAGGGAGCCCACGTCTGGCTTGGGGGCACCAGGGACACCAGTCACTGTTCCCCAGACCTGCCGGCCAGGTCCCAGGTTTTGTCTCTCCTTCTCCTGGGGGTGCTAAGCGACACTGTCCCTGCCGGCCACTGGCCCCAGCTCCCTCCCGACCCTGCCCACCCTCCATGCCTGTCTGTCCTGGGCTTTGTGTAAGGCCCACATCCTGCATAGTCTGGCCCCTGGCCTGGCTCCCGCCCGGGTGGCTCTGTCTCTGTCTTCTCCCTTTGACCTCCGCCTCTGGCTCCTTCTCAAGTCTCCTATATCCCGAGACTCCCTCGCTCACTCCTTTCACGCATCCGTGCGGGTCCACAGGTGTTTCCTGTGACCTCCTGTGTGCCAGGCTCTGCGTCAGGACAGCAGATGGGGACAAAGGGTGAGCGTCCTCTGTCCCCTCCCAGAGAAGAGCTGAGCAACGAAGGAATTGCCAGCGTGCAGGGCAGGCTGCCTGGAGGAGGCGTCTTACAGCACGTGCAGGCCAGGGCTGCTCCTGGGCGGACGGCCTGAGGCAAGTGGACCGGCCTGAGGAGGACAGAGGGAGGCTGGGTGGCAGGAGCCCCTCGGAGAAGGCCGTCAGGCCCCCAGACAGGCGGGTGGGGCACCAGGCCGCCCCAGCAGTGGACACCGTCCTGCCACCACGGGGTCCCGAGGCAGAGGGGCTCGGACAACGCAGCAGAGGAACCACATGAGGGCGGGAGGAACCAGCCAGGTGGGGCTATGAGGGTAGGCATCTTGAAATTCTTAATAACTTTTGAGCCAGGGACCTTTTCATTTTGCACCTGCAGGTCACGTGGCCAGTCTTGGGGAGAAGGCAGGCAGGTGCAGAGACCCCAGGGGGGACTGTGTTCGGAGCACTCAGCGAGGGGGCCGTGGGGCAGGCGGAGAGGGAGAGGGGCTGGTGGGGTGAGGCCGGGAAGTCACCTGCCGGGGCCCGAGCAGGGTGACACCATCTGAGTTCCGTGGGGGCCTCGTGGCCACCAAGAGATGGCTCCGGAGGGCAGGGGCTCGGGGGCGCCTGGGGGCTGCCGGGCCGCGGGTGTGTGACGGGTGTGTGGAAGGGTGGGGCTCACGGAGGACGGCGAGGTTCTGCGAGCCGCCCTGCCGCCTGGGGGCCGCGTGCTGCTGGCGGGCGGCGGGGCAGGGGGTCCTCGGGTTGACTTGGAGAGGGGACGGGCCGGGAGGCAGAGCAGGGGGCGGGGTTAGAGGCGGTGATGGGCCCTCCCCCACTCTCCTGCGCACACGCATGGCTCCCCCAGCCTGGAGACAGGTGTGCGCCCGGCTGGTGCAAGGGCAGGCCCGGTGGGGCCCCCCTTCTCGACTCCAGGCAGTGTGAGAAACTGGGGCGCGCCGGAGGTCCTCCTGATAGATTCCCACAATCAACTGAAAATAAAACGCACCGTCTTTTCTCCCGATGAGGAAAGGCAGGTTTAACTGGAGCTGGTCAGCAGTGGGGCCAGAGCCAGCGCAGAGACGTGGGTGGAGAATACGCTTGAAGGCGTTTGAAAGCGATCGTAATTCCCCAAACGATGTGCATCGTGACGCCTTCGTGTGGCGAACGTGGAGCGACGCGGACGCCTTGGCCGCCAGAGCCCGGCACCCCCACACAGCGCACTTCTCCATCTCACGGTCGCTATGCCTTCGTTAAGTCATGTCGGGGGTGGCGTTTGCTGTCAGGCTTACAGTGACTGTCCCAGGACGCGGTTCTGGGAGCTGGGAGGTGGGGCCGCGGGTGGCTGGGGATGGGGGGCCAGGCGCCGCGGCCTCGTGGGACCCCCACCAACCCTGCTGACCCCACGTGCGTCATTCCACTCACGGGGATGGCCCGGACCCGTTCTCTCTCCCACTTCCTTCCCGTAAGGACTCAGAAGCCAGCCCAGCCGCAGTCCGCGATGGCTCTTGGTGCTGTGAGTGTCGAGTAGCGTCGAGGTGCCCCGTGGCATTGGCCAGGCTGTCCTCGACTCCACTGAGGTTTCTCAAAGGCCATCGGAGCCCTGGACCTAGACACCAGCTGCATGAGTGGTGGTGCTCACTGTCCTTTGCTATGAAACCAAACAGCCACAGAGGCAGCAGCTCGGGCAACGCTCGCTTACCGTCTCGGGGTGTCTGTGGGTGGGCGGCCGGGCACACAGGCTGGGTCCCCCGCACAGGACTCGCGCGGCTGCCATCTTGTTGGGAGCTTGGCTGGGGAGGACGGGCTCCGTGCTCACTCAAGATGCTGGCCCCGTTCAGTTCCTCTCTGTTGTAGGACGGTGGCTGTGGTTTCTTGCCAGCTGTTGGCCAGAGACTGCTCCTTGGTCCCAGCATGTGGTGCTCCCAGTGAGGCTGCCTCCCTCAGCCGAGGAGAGAGCAACCCAGGAAGATGGGGTTGCAGTCCAACATAATGTGACCACGCGCACAAATCCGTGTACCCCCATCACTCTTACCATATTTTCTTGGTTAGAAGCAAGTCACGGGTCCCACCCACACTCAAGGGGAGGGAGTCACACAAAGGCATAGACACCAGGATGTGAGGATCTGGTGCTTGTCTGCCAGGCTCCTTCAGGCGAGGCTTACCACCCAGTGGTTTGAGCCCCCTGCACAGCTCCATATGCCTCCTGGGGATGGAAAGGCCATGGCACCCCTTGCTAGGTTTGCCAAACTGGCCTGAACCTCACCTCGCTCCCTGCCCAGCTCCTTCTCCCTGCCCTGCCTCACTTTCTGGGCCTGGTGTCTCTCCCTATAATGCCTTCCCCTCCTTGACTGCCCTACCTGTCAGCAAATGTAGACATGTATGCGCCTAACAACAGAGGGTCAAAATATATAAAGCAAACCCTGACAACACTGCAAGGAGAAATGGACCAGTCTGCTGTTAGAGTTGGAGATGGCCACAGCCTCTACCAGAAGTGGACGGAACCAGCGAGCAGAAAGTTGTAAGGGTAGGGTGGAACTCAACAACACCATCAATCAACTGGATATAGTTGACATCTGTAGACAACTTCATCCAACAACAGCAGAACACACATTTGTCTCAAGGTCACATGGAACATTCACCAAGATTGACCAACATCCTTAACACCTTAACAAAAGCCTAGAAATCACACAAAGCTTGTTCTTAGACCACAATGAAATTAAACTAGAAATCAGTAACAGAAAGATAGCTGGAAAGTCCCCAAATAGTTGGGGAATAAACAACACATAGGTCAAGGAAAAGTCTCAAGAGAAATTTAAAAATTTAAATGACAATGGAAATACAAGTTATCAGAATTGGTAGGATACAGCAAAAGCAGTATTTAGAGGGACTTTTATAGAAGAAAGCACATGTTAGATAAGAAAGAAGATCTAAAATCAATAATTAAGCTTTCACCTCAGGAACCTAGAAAAAGGAGAGCAAATTAAATCCAAAATAAGTAGAAGAAAACAGGAGAGCAAATTAAATCCAAAGTAAGTAGAAGAAAACAAACAATAAAAAACAGAGCAGAGGGGCTCCTGGCTGGCTCAGTCGGTGGAGCATGTGACTCTTGATCTCAGGGTTGTGAGTTTGAACCCTGTGTTGGGTGTAGAGACTACTTAAAAATAAAATCTTAAAAAAAAAAAAACACAAAAAACAGAGAAGTTAATTAAATTAGAAATAGAAAAATAAAGAGAAGATTAGTGAAACTCAAAGTTGGTTCTTGGAAAAGATTAATAGAATTGATAAGCCTTTAGTCAGGCCAACTAAGAAAAAGAGAGATTACACAAGTTACTAATATCAGAAAGATGGTACATCACTACAGATCCCATAGACATTAAAAGGATAATAAAGAAATGTTAATGAAGAACTCTATGCCACAAGTTCGAGAACTTTGATGAAATAAACTAATCCCTTGAAGGATGGGATCTACAAAAAGGCACACAGGAGAGGTAGACGATCTGAATAGGCTTATATCTATTAAAGAAATTAAATCAATAACCTATAAGTTTCCAAAACAGAGAGCACCAGCTCCAGATGACTTCACTGGTAGATTCTAGCAAACATTTAAGGAAGAAACTTTTATCAGTTTTCTACAATCTGTTCCAGAAAATAGAAGCAGAGAGAACACTTTATAACACATTCTATGAGGTCACATTACCCTACTACCAAGACAAAGTCATTACAGGAAAAGAAAACTCAGACCGATATTTCTTACCAACATAGATGCAAAATGATTAACAAAATATGAGCAAATCAAACCCAACTCATAGGCATGCGAGGCTAGATCAACATTCGATAATAAATGTACGGCATCACATCGTCAGGCTGGAGAAGAAAGACCACACGATCATACTTGTAGATGCAGAAAAAATATTTGACAGAATCCAACACCCACTTATGACAACAGCTCTCAGCAAAACAGGAATAGAAGCGATCCTCCCCAACTCGGACAAAAAACCCACAGGGAGCGTCATCCCTGATGCTGAGAGACTAGACGCTTTCCCACTTGTGTTTGAAGGCTCAGTGCAGAGTCACCACCTCCAGGAAGGCTCTGGACACCCTCTCCCTCTCCCTCGAGTGAGGGGCCTCTCATCTGGGGTCCACGGCGACTTGTCATCCGTATGTCCGCTGCTGCTCTAGGCTGTGAGCTCTTTGATGGTGGGCTCGCCGTCCCTGAGCCTGGCGGGGGACTCTGTGCAGCAAATGTGTGCTGAAGGAGGGGTGACGCCACCCCAGAGGAATGAGGTCAGTTCTGCAGGGCAGTCCAGGCAAAGAGTTTTTGGAAGGAGGAGCCAAATCTGGGTGAGGGGCAAAATTTAGACGTTTATTGACCGGTGTCAGAACGCAGCGTAAAGGGATTTATACAGCGCGTTGCCTTTTGAGTCTGGCTTCTCTCTTTCAGCACGACGCCTCGGAGACGCATCCACTTTCCTGTTTGCCTCGGAAGTTCATTCTGCTGGATTCCACCGTATGGACACCTGGGGTTATTTTCTCATTAGCTTTGGGTTGTTTCCAGCACTTGCCATGTGCACGTACACATCACGTGCAGGGTGCGTGTGTTCATTTCTCTTGGGTCAACACCCAGGAACTGGTGGCTGATATGGCAAGTGTATGTTGAACTTCAGGAAAAACCGCCAATCTGTTTTCCAAACTGGCTGCCTCATTTTACGTTCCTGCCAAGGATGGAAGAGACTTCTAGCAGCTTCGCTTCCTTGCCAGCACTTGGTATTTTCAATTTTTTAGAGAAATAATGGTGGAAAATTTCCCCAATTTGATGAAAACTACAAAACCACACATTTAAAAATCTCAATAAACTCCAAGCACATGAAGAAAATCATGTCAAGGTGCACTGCTTAAAACAAATGCTAAAGAGAAAATCCCAGAGGCGGTAGAGGGATCGCAGGTAAAAACGACAGGCGATTTGTCTTCAGAAACAACGCAAGCCAGAAGACAGCGGTGCCACGTTAATTAAAATGCGGCAAGACAAATGCTGCCAGCCTAGGACTCTATCCTGTCAAAATATTTCTCGAAATTGCAGGCGAAGTAAAGACTTTGTAGACATGAGACCTAAAGAATTCGTCTCTAGGACACACAACGTGGCCACGAGGCTGTCTGCTCATTTTGCGGCTGCCGCGGCTCCGACCTGGGTCTCAGTGTCTGGCTGTGGGGGACACTGACCGTGGCTGCCCTCCCGAGGCATGGACGCCAATACACAGAGCCCAATAACCAGAAAGACGACCTTTCTTGGGGGAGCCAGGGACCCCGAGACGGTCCGTTCCCTGACCCGCACCCCGACACTGGAAGGTCCCACGGCACCGAACTTGGTCTCCTCCTGTTGGGCCACCAGGCTTGCTGGCTGCCGGCTCTCAGTTGTGTCCAGTTACATCCCTGTCCATCCTGCTCGTCTTCTGAGTATCCAGCCGTCTGCCCCTCGGAGTCCAGACAGCTGGTGGTTCGAACCTCCTTCTGGGCCCAGCCGCCTCCGAGCCCACCCACGCAGTTCAGTGCTTGCCCTCCTGGGCTCAGGTGGGGGCTCCTCCCCCCCCCCCCCCCCCCCCCCCCCCCCCCCCCCCCCCCCCCCCCCCCGCCCCCCCCCCCCCCCCCCCCCCCCCCCCCCCCCCCCCCCCCCCCCCCCTCCCCCCCCCCCCCCCCCCCCCCCCCCCCCCCCC
>NW_026060038.1:0-6913 GCF_023721935.1 Panthera uncia | reverse complement strand
CCCCCTCCTCACCCCTCCCCACCCCTCCTCACCCCAGCGGGAGCCCTTTCAGGCTCAGAGGCTGTAGTTTCATCTGAGGCTTTGGTCTTGATTCTTGTTCTCAGTGGGAAACGCACCCAGGTGAGCTTTGGAGCAAGCTGAGGGTGTTTGAATCCTGTCCGTTCCTCTGGGAGTCCTGCCAAGTCGGCCACAGGGTCTGTTTGCTTGTCCCCAGCACACGTGGGGCACACACAGCCTGGAGTGTGAGATGGGGCCACATCCGGCTTGGCTCCCCGGGGGCATCGGCATTTGGACCCTTTCCTCCTGCAGCTCCGATCACCACCTGACATCAACATCACCCTTCGGAAACAAATGCTGCCTGTCAGGTCAGGCCAAATGCCAAAATGCGCAACGTTCACGGTTTAGAAAGTCTACTAAGACCCCAGCTCTCGGCTCCTCCCAGATCTTCACTTAATTTGCTCATCTTGATCTCTGAGGATGTGGTGAAATTTGCTCCTCTGCAAGTTCACACCTGTCAGGCCTCAACACTCAGCAGGTGCAGACTTAGCAGGCGGCCCTGGGACTACGGGGACACCCACCCTACAGCCCGCCCACTGCTGTCTCTGAGAAAACACTTTGAAGAGATTTTAAACACGGTGTGTCCGCCTCGATTATAAATCACATCCTCATTAGTGGTCCACTTCCAGCTTTGTAGACAAATAGCTGTTTCAATCTCTCAGTCCCCGTGCCGTGATCACAGGTGAATAGGGAGG
This sequence comes from Panthera uncia, assembly GCF_023721935.1. Taxonomy (NCBI): domain Eukaryota; kingdom Metazoa; phylum Chordata; class Mammalia; order Carnivora; family Felidae; genus Panthera; species Panthera uncia. The sequence goes on along the minus strand of NW_026060038.1, from coordinate 6,161 downwards.
TTCCAGTTCCCCTCGTCTATGGGAACGTAAGTCGCCACCTTCAAATACACTATTACTTTCCAAGGTATCCTGTTGGAGTGCGGGGGCTGCAGGGAGGCAGAAGGCACTGAGTGTGTGCTCGCCGGTCAGCAGGGGCTTGTGGGGGCGGGGGCCTCCTCGGATCCCTCAGGGCGCTGTGAGGGACATCGGGGCACTGTGGGGGGCGGTGCCCTCCGACACGGAGAGGAGCCTCTGGCTCTCTGGAAAGCTTGCAGCCAGCTGGGGAGCATCAGGGGCTCCCTCCCTCGGGGACAACCGGATCCTGCTCTGTGTGTGGTCTTTGTGGCCTTCAGAAGCCACCACCCCGTGACAACTGTCCACTCCCAGATGTCCTCCCCCAGGCAGGCCCTGCGGCCCCAGCTGCAGCCAGGGCGCCAGGGCAGCCCCGGACTCCGCGAGGACAGGCTCTCCAAGGTCACTGGTGTTGCGTCGCTTTCTGCCCCTGCGGACGTGTTATTTGCCCACTGGGTGCTGTGTGGACAGGACAGGGCCTCCCTGCGCGGGCCTCCCTGAGCCCTGAAAATGTCACTGTCACAAACGCGGTCGGGCTGCTTATCGTCAGATGTGTGCTTTGTGGGAAAGGTTGTGAAGTTGCTCAGGTCTGTTTAAAGTCGATTTAAAGAAGCTCCTTAATTGCTATGTGGACATGCAGTGATTTTTGTTAATAAAAATACGTTTTGCTTAAAAGTACGAAAATATATCAAAGATGTTCAGAATCTTGCATTTATGTGAAGCAGCTGATCTAAACACGAACCAGAGAAGAGAAGAGAGTCAGGGTGAGTTCTGTGGGGAGGGACTGGGTTTTCCGGGGCTGGGGGGCAGCTCTCTGGCCCGGAGCGGGTGCCTGGGCTGGGCTCTGGACAGACCCCCCCACCGCTGGGGGCCCCCCTGCGTCGCTCACGTGGTGGCTCTGAGCGGGGATCACGTGATCCCCTCCTCACGCGTTGGGCCCTCAGGGGTCGGCCCGGCCTCTCGGGGGCCCACAGACTGCCCCCCCCCCCCGTAGGCATTCAGGGCCGGCTTCGGGGACAGAGGTGCCGCGGCTCCAAGACCCTCTCCTTCCGGCCCCTTTGCCCGACGCCCCCCAGGCTCCCCGGGGCTTTGTCTCGCACACCCTGTCCCGAGGGCCTGCTCTCCCCGATTGGCTCGGTGCCCCCCAGGCTCAGGTGTCCTGGGAAGAGGCCCAGGGTGGGGTGGGCGGCCGGCTGGGGTCCCCCAGGTCCCTGGGGAGTGTCGCGAGCAGTGGGTGTTTACTGCGGCGTCTGAGAAGCTGGGTGTGGGTTCTTCGAGCCTGCCGCCCCCCCCCCCCCGCCCCCGCCCTGGGGACGCCCCCACCTCCCCCGGGTCTGCAGGGTCCGCTGAGCCCCTGGCCCGGCAGCGGCTCCCGCACGGCCAGCAGGTGGCAGGAGTGCTCTTCGCCGGCCCTGCTCGGCTGCTTTGCCCAAACCTCCCACCAAGTGATTCTGCGAATCCCAAGTTCGGGGTGGGGAGTGTAAGATGTTTAACAGGAAAAGGCTAAATGATAACTTGGGCAGAATTGAAACGTGGCCTTGGACTTTGAAATGATGCCGATTATGGACTAACCGTTTGGGGAAGGACAGGGCAGCAAACCTGGGGGGTCTTGGACTCTGGCCTGAGGGTGCAGGTGGGGGTGTGGGGGCGCCCCCCACTCTTCCTGCCTCTTTTGAGTCTCACGGGCCCCATGGGCTTTTCACACCCACATTGGGGGTGTTCTGTGCTAGGCCCCCAGGGCGAGTGGGGTGCTGCAGACCCAGGGGACACCCCCCAGCCAGCGACAGGGCTTGACCCAGGTTGGGGGGAGCAGGGGGTGGGTCGGCCTGGTCGATCACGGTGTCAGGGAAACTCCTTCTGCGGAGGGTGTGAGGCTGGGAGGGTGAGGACCCCGTCTCTGCAGAGCCTGGAGTGGGGGGCCTGAGGAGGGGTGATGCAGGGCTGGGGGCACTCACGGCCTCTCTGCCCCACACCCGTCCCCGGGGGGGGGGGGGGGGGCCCCCCCGGGCCCCTTCCCCCCCCCCCCCCCCCCGGGGGGGGGGGGAGCTGACCGCACGGGATCCTTCTCATCGTCATTCACCCCAGGAAGCCCGCCCTTGGGGCCCACATCAGGGGAGGGCGTCACTGTTTGGGTGGCTGACTCGTGTCCTTTGTTCCCCCCAGACTGCGGCCTCCGGGGCGAGGCCGCGCGGTGAAGCCCCCTCTGCACCCCCGGCACAAGGCCTGGGGCACAGAATGTGTGCAGTGAACACAGCTACGAGCATGGGGGTTCCCCGTGCCTCCCAGGTGCTGTGGACACGCCCACACGGTGGTCCCCCGAGAAGCTCTGTCCGGGGACCGTGGCTGAGGAGCGAGCCCGGGAGTCAGGAGCGATCCAGGAATTCCTGGTGGGGTCACGGGGACCCCGGAGGCTGCAATCAGCCTACCTCGGTCCCCCCACCACCCCGGCCCGGGTTCCCCCCTCCACCTCTCTGGTCCCCCGCTCCGGTCCCCCCGCCACCCCCTCTGGTCCTCTCCCCCCCACACTGGTAACCCTCAGGCTCTCTGGTCCCCCCTCCACCCCCAGCCCCGTCCCTGCTCCGTCCCCATCCCATGCCGCACACCTGCCCCCCAATTTGTCCTGCTTCCTCAGGATACACAGGAAGGTGACTCATTGCTGGTGGGGCTGTTTGCTAGAGAGGCTCCCGTTCTGCGCAGCTGCCCCACCTGGGGACCTCCCGCGCCGACCCCCGGGCCCCTTCGGCTTTCAGGATTCTGTGCGCCGGGGTCTGGGAGGGGCTCGCTTCCCGGCAGGTTAATGGAGGAATCCGAGCGTGTGAACGAGGGACGGGATGGGGAAGGCGTCTTGGCCGCGCTGTGAGCTCACCGTGACCCTGTGCCCTCAACCCTCTGTGCCGCTCCCGGCAGCAGTCACACACCCCTGCTCGCGCCCGGAGACCAGGGGAAATTGGCCGAGCTCATCAGGGAGGCCTCCAACAGGAATCCCTCGCCGAGGTGTGACTTTGGGTGTGTCCCGGGCCTGCTGGGAGTTAGGGGCCCCCTGGCTGCGTCCCGGCTCTGCGGGGGGAGCACCCAGCAAAGGGCAGGACCTGACCTCTGACCTCGGAGCCCCCCGGGGGCCACGGCGGTCTCTGGCCCAGCTTTGCACGGGCCCCTCTGGGGTGAGGGCGGGCCCCCTGTCCCCCGCTCTCCACCAGACAGCGCTCCCCTCCGGGGCCTGAGTTGCCCTCCGGGCAGGGCGCGTGTGCCCTCTGCAGGCTCAGACCCCGGGCAGCCTCCTGCAGCCCGAGCCTGGTCGTAGTCACTGTGCACAGCAGGTAAGACGAGCGTGTCCACAAGCGTGTCCACGCACACAAACCCGCCTCCTCTTGCCACCGCCTTCCCCGTTCCCTCGCCCGGGCTCCGTGCCTCAGCCGACCTTGCTTTGTTTGGGCTGTGTCGGGGCTCTCTTCCTCCTGCGACCTGCCCCACCTGTCCAGCTGCTCAGGCCGGACACCCGGGGTCTTCTTGGCCGACCCCCACGCGTCCCCGCCTGCACCGTCCAGACACGGCTCCTGCCTGTCTCCTCCGTCTCCCCCCCCCCCCCCCCCCAGGCCGGGTCCACCCCTCTCCCGCACACGCGGCACCTCCCTGCGTCTGTCCCATCCCTGCAGGCCACCTCCACAGGCCGCCCAAGGGGCCGCGCCAACCCTCCCCTCCGCATGGACCCAACGAGACTTCGCGGCCAGCGCCCTGACCCTGTGGCCCTGACGTCCGAGCCCCCGAGGCCGCCCTTGATCCTGCCCGCCACCTCTCTGTCCCCTTGCTGCTGTCCTTCACGTGGGCCCCACTGGTCTCCTTCGTGTGTTTGCTCCTGCCGGGGCCTCCCGCCCCCAGGACGGTTCCTCAGGCTCTTTGAGGGGCCAGCTGCTTCCCACGCAGGCTGCCTCTCAGAGTTCACCCCGGCTCCGCTCACTGGTCTGCCTGCGCAGAGCCCGTCGCGGTGGCCCCCTTGTCTGTGGCCTCGAAGCTCCCCGGGGGCCGGACCTGGTCTGGTTCCCCCTGCGTGGAGCCGGGAGCCTGCGGGTCTTTAGTAAGTGGCCGTTGCAGTGAAGGCTTTCTCCCTTCGGACCCCAGAGGACCCCTGCCATCCACATAGCAGCCCCGGGCCACTCGTGTCTCCCCACTGCAGCGGGGTGCCCTCAGAGGTGGGGTGGGGCCCACGTGCCCGCTGATGTCAGCTTGGTTGAGGGGAGTCTGGCATGTCTGTGAAATACTACAGTGAGTCCTGGGGGTGGTGAGCCCTGGGGAGGGGGAAGTGAGCCCTGGGGAGGGGGGTGAGCCCTGGGGAAGGGGGAGGAGCCCTGGGGAGGGGGTGGTGAGCCTTGGGGAGGGGGAAGTGAGCCGGGGGGGGGGGGAAGTGAGCCCTGGGGGGGGGGGGAGTCCTGGGGAAGGGGGTGAGCACAGATCCCGATGCTTCCAGGGGTTCTGGATGCTTCATGTGTTCTCTCTCCCTGCAACCAAAATGCTTCTAGTAGAAAGGAAAAGATGCCAGTCATTTACACCATAGTGTGAATTTATCACTAATAATCTTACATTTTTTTCCTTCGTTTATTTTTCAATATACTTTTTTAATGTTTAAAAGTTTTCATTTTTGAGAATGACAGAGATAGAGCATGAGCAGGGGAGGGGCAGAAAGAGGGAGACACAGAACCCGAAGCAGGCTCCAGGCTCTGAGCTGTCGGCACACAGCCCGAGGGGGCATTTGAACTCGTGAACTGTGAGATCATGATCTGAGCTGAAGTCAGATGCTCCACCGACTGAGCCACCAGGCGCTCCTAATCTTATATTTACTTAAAAAGGCTAATGAAATATTTCAGTTATACAGAAGACTAGAGAAAATAATGTGAAAGAAACTCACATGCCTGCCACGCCTGTGAGCGGGTATGAACGCTTGGTCACATTCGCGTGGCTGGTTTGCCGCTTCTCTGCAGGGAGTCGGGCGTCAGAGGCCGGTCTCTGCCTCCTCGTGGGAACACCTTCTGGAGCGGTGAGTCCCTCCCACGCTGCTCTGCTCGTGGGGCGACCCTCGATGATACGGTGTTGTTTGTGTGATACACAAATTTGCATAAGTGGGATCACACCGTGTGATTCCTTTCTCGCCTTTTTTTTTTTGCCACCCAGCATGCTGTTTTGGTGTTCATTCAGGGTAACGAGCGTGTTATTTTACGGCATGAGAACTACCGCCTCACCTACTGAGGGGAGCTGAAAGCCCCGGTCTCGGCCGTCCTGGCTGACGGAGCCAGGAGGCTCGTCCTCAGGGCTCCGCTCTTCAGGGGCGTGTGGCACGCATCCAGCGTTTCCAGGAACTCGAACCTGGAGGTGGACGAGGCATTTCCTGGGCACCCTCTACCCTCTTGCCGTCATGGGGACTCCTCCATTGACCCTCCAGTGTGAAAGGGGTTCTGACTTGTTTTCATCCAGACCCACAGATTCCAGGGACTCTGAGAAAGGGGCAGAGGTACGACGTGCTAACTGCCATTTGATGGGATCGGTCCATTCCTAGAGGTCAGAGGCCAATGTGGGACAGCATGGGCATCAGCACGGGCATCCCCACCTCTGCCTGGGCCTCTTGGAGCAGCTGGGGTGGGAGCGTGGCCTCAATGAGTGCATACAGTTAGGTTGTTGGAGAGAGGTGACCTCAGGGCAGGGGGGAGGTGGAGAGGGTCTGGGCAGAGGTGACCCATAGGGTGGGGGGAGGTGGAGAGGGTCTGGGCAGAGGTGACCCACAGGGTGGGGGGAGGTGGAGAGGGTCTGGACAGAGGTGACCGCAGGGCAGGGGGGGAGGTGGAGAGGGTCTGGACAGAAGTGACCACAGGGCAGGGGAGAGGTGGAGAGGGTTTGGGCAGAGATGACCATAGGGCAGGGGAGGAGGTGGTGAGCGTCTGGGCAGAGGTGACCGCAGGGCAGGGGAGAGGTGGAAAGGGTCTGGACAGAAGTGACCACAGGGCAGGGGAGAAGTGGAGAGGGTCTGGGCAGAAGTGACCATAGGGCAGGAGGGAGGTGGTGAGGGTCTGGACAGAAGTGACCGCAGGGCAGGGGAGAGGTGGAGAGGGTCTGGACAGAAGTGA
>NW_026060037.1:17501-25115 GCF_023721935.1 Panthera uncia | reverse complement strand
AGAGAAACCCCGTCCCTATGAGAGGTTACACCCCCTCCCCAGCCCCCGGCCCCCACGAGCCCCCTTCCCGTCGGTGGATGAGCCTGTTCTGGATGTTTCACACATGTGGACACCCCGTGTGGCCTCTCGTGTCTGGTTCCCTCCCTGAGTGTCGTGTGTCCAGGGTCTGTCCGCAGGGCGGCGGGGGTGGGCGCCTCGCTCCGCTCTGGCTGAGTGGTGGTCCAGCAGGCGGATGGGCCATGTCGTATGTATCCGTTTTGAACTTGGGAGCTCTGACCTCCACATGTCTGAAGTCTCAGTGCCTGACTCGGTCCCTCTCTCCTGCCCTCTCCAGTGCCCAAGGCCCAGTCGGACCAGTGTGTTCCTGACCGAGATCCACGCTGGGAGGTGCTGGACGTCACCAAGAAGGCAGTGGCCAGTCCCCGGATCATCTCCCTGGCCAAGCCCAAAGTGCGCAAAGACCTCAACGAGGGCTATGACCCCTACCACATTTCCCCCGCGTCTCTGGTGGCTCAGGCATCCCCTCGCTTGTACGAGCTGGCCACCCCCAAGAGCATCACCAAAAGAGTGTGAGCGACCCAGGCCTGGCCTCTGAGATCCCATTCCCAGTAAACACCCAACTGCACCCTAACCTTGTGTGTCGTCGGCTCTGAGTGTTTTGGCCCGAAGGCGGGAGGCAGGCTGGTGGCCAAATCGAGGACAAGGAGGAAAATGACAATGTTCATGCTTACATTCAGCCTGGGATTTGTGCGGCCCTGTTAGCTTCCAGATCGCGCTCTCCTGCCCTCTGCGCTTCTCAGGTGCCCACTTCCCTCCCTCGTTCCCTCTGAGTCTCCTGGGTGTCCCCATGCACCTCAAACTCGGTGACCCTATAATAAAATCAGCTGAGGCCTATTGCATGACTTACTGATCTTTCCAGTGACCCAGTGAAGGGGGGCTGTACTTGTGCACATTTTACAGAAGTGGACACTGAGGCTCTCAGAAGTCGGGAAAGACTCACAGCCCCTATCCGAGCCTCCAGGGTGGGGGCGCTGCTCTAACAATTCACCACACACACTGGTTCTGACGGCTCTGGCCTCAGAAGTCCTAACACCCAAGCGTGGGCAGGGCCGGTTCCCCCCGGGGCCCCAGGGAGCCCTGTGTCCCCCTTTTCCGGCTGCCAGAGACGCCGCATCCTGGGCCCGCGGCCCCTCCTCATCCTCACGGCCAGCAGCATGGGGTCTGCGCGGCTCTCTGCCTCCCTCTTGTGAGGACCTCGTGAGGACGCTGGGCCCCCTGGGAACCCAGGGTCACTCTTGCCTCAGGGGTCTTGACAAGGTCCCCCTTTGAGGTGACAAATCCCAGGTCCCGGGACAATGACATTGGCAACTTTGAGAGCTGTTTTTCAGCTGACCACAGCCGGAGAGATATCTTTTCTCTTTCTGAAACTCTAAACAAAGGCTCATATTTTGCTGATTCTGGTCAGGCTACTTCTGGGCTATTTGCTGGGTCCTGACAGTGTGCTGTGATGACCCCCTTAGGCCAGCCCTCCACAAGGGTTCTCCTAGCGCCTGCCAAGTGTCGGGTCCTGAGCCATGAGTCTGAGAATACAAAATTGCTAACAGGCTCTAAGTCACTTAAAGACATTAATTCATTCACTAACAAAGGATATTTGTTGAATACTTGCAGGTGCTCGAGACAGGTGCTCAGAAGTAAAAAGTTAACAGCAAAAATCTACCCTCACCCTCTTGAATGATATGATGACATAAACCAGCAAATAACTGACATTCCAGGAGGCTGGGACCCTAGCTCAGAGCCTGTGGCAATTGTTGCTTAAATATGTACACATTTTAACTTTAATTTAATTTAATTTAATTTTAGTAATCTCTACACCCCGCATGGGGCTTGAGCTCACAAACCTGAAATCCTTGGACCCAGCCAGCCAGGCGCCCCTGCTCTAATGGGTGGACCCGCTGACTTTCTATGCTGCTCTGGGGGGCACAGTTGGGACCACTGAAGACCTTCCAAGGACGTATTTGGGAGGAAGAGCACGAGCGAACAAGCAAGACTCAAACCCCTGTGATGTCGTGAGGTCCCATCCTGAATCTGCCACAGTGGTTCCCTGAAGAACGCCCCAAAGATGTCCCGAAACCTGCGAATCTTATTTTATTTGGCAAAAGGGAGTTTGTAGATGAGATTAAAGATTTTGAGGTAAAGAGATTATCCTGTGCAATACAGTCACACATCCTTAGAGAGGCAAAGGGAGATTTGGCCTCAGAAAAAGAAGGTACTTTCTCTGCCACCAAAGCAAGATGATGTCAAGCCCCGGCTTTGATGGAGGAACGCAGCTGTGGATGGAAACACATTCTCCCCTTAGGGCTTCAGGTTGGAGCAAGCCCCCGCTGGCCCCTTCATTTCTGTCCCCCGAATCACACGTGCGTGTGGATTTTATTGGCTGATTTTGCAGTAATCTGTTACAGCAGCGAGAGGAAGCTAGTACAGATTAGCGACCCTAAAGACGGACTCCTAACAGGAGGCGGAGGGTGAGGACCGTCCTTGGTTGCTGCGCAGCTGGCGGCCCCGCAGGCAGTTCAGGCACACTTCCACCAAGAAAGGGAAGGCGACCCGGCATTTTCAACCTCAGGGGCCTTCAAAACAAGACAGAACAGAAGCTTTAAACCAACTCAGTGTCCGAAATGGTGTGTATGATCTCTGTTCAAAGACCATCTCGTGTTTTAATGTTCTTATACAAGTTGAGAAAAAACAAACTTCACACTGACGTATCTTTATAAAATAAAATTTAACCAGCCGAAGTTTAAATTATTATCTTTTTTAAAATGAGAATTGCTGGTCTTTATTGATTTGTAGAAAGTCTTTAGATACAGAATTATGGAAATTAGCCTTTGTAACATGAGTAGCCAGGTATTTTTCTAGGGTTAGGGTCTATTTATTTATTTATTTATTTTATTTTTTATTTTTATTTTTATTTTTTTAATTTTTTTTTAACTTTTTTTTAAATTTATTTTTGAGACAGAGAGAGACAGAGCATGAACGGGGGAGGGTCAGAGAGAGAGGGAGACACAGAATCTGAAACAGGCTCCAGGCTCTGAGCCGTCAGCACAGAGCCCGATGCGGGGCTTGAACTCACGAACTGCGAGATCATGACCTGAGCCGAAGTCGGACGCTTAACCGACTGAGCCACCCAGGCGCCCCTATTTATTTATTTTTTAACGTACATCCAAGTTACTTAGCATGTTGTGCAGTAGTGATTTCAGGAGTCGAACCCAGTGATTCATCCCCTACGTATAACACTGAGTGCTCATCCCGACAAGTGTCCTCCTTAATGCCCCTCGCCCACTTAGCGCATCCCCCACCCGCAACCCCCCCAGCAGCCCTCAGTTTGTTTTCTATATTTAAGAGTCTCTTGGGGCGCCTGAGTGGCTCAGTTGGTTAAGCGTCTGACTTCGGCTCAGGTCACGATCTCGCGGTTCTTGAGTTCAAGCCCCATGTCAGGCTCTGTGCAGACAGCTCAGAGCCTGGAGCCTGCTTCAGATCCTATGTGTGTCTCTCTCTGCCCCACCCCGCTTCCACTCCGTCTCTGTCTCTCTCAAGAATAAACATTAAAAAAAAGTCTCTTATATTTTGCCCCCCTCCCCGTTTTTATATTGTTTTTCCTTCCCTTCCCCTATGTTCATCTGTTAAGTTTTTAAAATTCCACCTATGGGTGAAGTCATAGGATACTTGTCTTTCTCTGACTAATTTCACTTAGCATAATACCCCCCAGTTCCATCCACGTAGTTGCAAATGGCAAGATTTCGTTCTTTTTGATGGCCGAGTAATACTCCATTTGTGTGTGTGTGTGTGTGTGTGTGTGTGTGTGTGTGTATACCACATCTTCTTTATCCATTCATCCGTCGATGGACATTTGGGCTCCTTCCATACTTTGGCTATTGTGGATAGTGCTGTTTAAATTATTCTCTTGTGATTTAAGGCATGAATGAAGAATCATATATGTTGCATGTCACAACTGTGTTTTGTGGTCAGCTTTATCGAGATGTACGGACTGTTGTGGATACAGTTTGACGAGCACTGACTCAGGCAGCTGTATAACTGCCACCACTATTGACAGAGATGGGTTTTGTCCCCCTTTGAACTTCCCTCACGCTGCTCTGCTGTCCTCCGGTCCCTCCAACCCCGGGGCCCTGGCAACCACTCATCTGTTCTCTGTCCCCACGGTTTGGAATTTTCTAGAACATGGTAAACTGGTGGAAGAGTGTGACTAGCTTTGTCTCCATGCAGCTTGTCCTTACTACACAGCATGTAGAGCACGTGGCTGGGATTTGCCCTGTCACCTGTCCTGAGAGTCCTTCTGAGTTTGGCCTATTACATCTCCTGACTGGACATTTGGTCTTAGTTCTTCCTCAGTTTTATGCTACGCTTTAAAATTGTATAACCCCTTTTGTTTGTTCTTTAAATCTTTCAGAATAGGACTCAGAGGTTATGCCCTCGGGAAACAGACTTTGAGACAGGGATCACGGACAGGGGGGTTCCTGGGGACCGCCCTTGTGGTTGGAGCGTGCCAGGCAGTGAAGGAAGCAGGGCTGGACAGAGGGACAGGGGGCTGAGAAGATGGTCTCAGCTGACCCTACGGGGGCCTCTGGAGCTACACAGTTGTCCCCTGGTAGCCACAGGTGCTGGCCTTTATGTGTTTGCATGGAGAAGTCCTGGTGTGGGCAGCCTCTGTGAAGGAGGGGGGACCTGGGAGACACTCAGCTTCGAGCCACCAGCCACTGGCACCCCTAGCAGCTGAGAGAAATGCTGCTTCTGTATGTTTGGGGGGTTTGCATGGTGCACACGGCATCCACTACAGTCCACCCAGAACTGCTCAGCTCGATGTATGTTCTGGAAACACCTCACCCAGGACCTCGTTAGGCTTCTTTTTCTGCAGGGAAACTTGTAAGAAAAAGATTAGTGTGGTGAGCTACAGCCCCCAGCGCCACCCTGGGCTGGACTCATCATCCCCCACCTGCAGCCACACCCTCCTCCCTCTCTCCCTGTCTCCGAGGCTGAGTTGCTGGGGCAGCCCAGCCCAGACCCCAGTCCCTAAGGGGCCCGAGTGCTTTGTCAGCAACCGTCAGACTAAGGGTGCCGTGCACTCCCCGTCTGCACCAGGAGGGCCTGCGCACTTGCGGTGCCCAATCATCAGCTCTCCAGGCCTCTGTCTTCACGGTCCCTACTGGGAGGACACCCTCCCAGCCTCTTCTTCCTCCTTTAAGACTCAGCTAAAGACACCGCTTTTTATTTTCTTAGCTTTATTACTTTTACTTTTATTTGAAAACCATTCAGGTATACAGAACAATTGCAAGAAGAAGCATAGGAAAATATCTTCACATACCCTCTCCCAGGTTCCGCTCTTAGCATTTTGCTCTGTTTGCTTTATCATTTGTTCCGAACCACCTAAGTTGCTGGTGTCATGGCACCTTACTCCTGTCTAGTCCCTTTGGGCTGTTCTAACAGAAACGTCATAGACCAGGTGCCTTATAAACAGCAGGAAAGTATTTTCCATAGTTCTAGAGGCTGGAAAGTCCAAGATCAAAGTGCCAGCAGGTTTGGTCACTGGTGAGGACCTGCTTCCTGGTTCAGAGGCTGTCTTTCCACCACCTGCTCATGGGGACAGAAGGGGCAAGGGTGCTCCCTGGGGTCTCTGCCATAAGGGCACTGATCCCAGGGCACCTGGGTGGCTCAGTTGGTTGAGTGTCCATCCAACTCCTGGTTTCGGCTCAGGTCACGATCTCGAGGTTTGTGAGTTCGAGCCCCACATTGGGCTCTGTGCCAATAGCACGGGGCCTGCTTGGGAGGCTCTCTCTCTTTCTTTCTCTGACCCTCCCCTCCCCTCTGTCTCTCTCTGAAAAATAGATAAACAAACATAAAAATTTTTGAGAAAAATAAGGCACTCATCCCATTCACGTAGGTTCCATCCTCATTACATCCCGAAGTCTCCACCATCAAATACCATCATATCGGGGATTCAGTTTCAACATATGAATTCTGGGGGGACACGGACATTCAGTCTATGTTAACCTCTAAACATTTCAGTGTACATTTTTTGAGAGTAAGAATATTCTCTTACAGAACCACAGGACTGTTATCAATTTCCCCGAACTTAACATTGATGTAACACGTTTATCTAATCCACGTCTGAATTCCAGTTTTGTCATTCTTGTTCCAGTTATGTTTCCAATAATGGTCCTTATAGTCTTTCTGTCTGCACTGGCAGATCCAGTAGGATCAGATATTGCATTTAGTTGTCCTGTCGGAAAAAGTGGTCTTTTATGGCAGTAACATTTCTGAAGAATACAGTCCTTCTCTGTTTAACAGCATGTTCCTCATTCAGGGTTTGTCTGCAGTTTTCTCAAATATATGCAGGATACGCATTCCTGGCCAGATTAAGTGATGTAGTGTCCTTCTAAGGGCATCACATTGGAAGGTACATGGTGTTCGTCTGCCCCTCACTACCATGTTAATTTTTTATCAGCCGGCCAATGTTGCCTCATTTCTACACTGTAACTGTAATAATCAGCCTGTGGAGAGAGGCTTTCAGACCTTAAAAACTTTCTTCCCTTCATCTGGATCCCCTGCTGCCCCTTCGCATCTCTCTGATGATTCTTGTCCAAGCCGTTTCTAAGAAGTCTTCTCTGGTTTCTCAGCCTGACTCAAACCCTTTGCCTTGGTCTCTGCACATGTTATAAACACAGACAGCCCCCTCTCGTTGTATCTATTGGCCGTCTCCCTGCCTCACTGGATCCCTGCAAGCCCAGCACCTAGTTGAGGGCTGTAGGGGCCATGCGCTTAGTTCATCGATTAACTGAATGAATAAATGGATGAATGAATGGATGATCAACTGCTCTAGGTATCAGTGAGGACTCTCAGACACAAGCGCCTGAACCTCCAATCTGAATGAGGTGTATCTAACACAAGGAGTAGGGAGCCCACTGACTCATATAACTGTGAAGGGCAGGGTAGACTTTTTTTTTTAACGTTTTTATTTATTTTTGAGAGAGCAAGAGAGAGTGGGGTAGGGGCGGGGGGGGGGGGGGGGGCCGGGGGGCCCGAAGGGGGGTCGGTGCTGACAGTAGAAAGCCCAATGCGGGGCTCAACTCACCAATGGTGAGGTCACGACCTGAGCTAAAGTCAGATGCCCAACTAACTGAGGTGCCCCAGGGTACACCTTTCAAAAGTGGTTCTTCTGTCTCCTGGCTGGTAGACTCTCAGAGCGCTGGGGATAATGCTTTTTATCAAGCATCATGCCTGGTGGATCTCAACTTCTCAGTACCCCACTGGCTGATGGCTGGGAAAGGAACTAGGCTTTTGAATTCCCCACCTCCTCAGTCTTGGAACCACCACCCGCTCATTTGTGCCAGCCAGAAATCTGGGAGCCATCGTCACATTCTCGCCACCTTCACTGCATCAGGGGGTCTTGTGGGGTCTACTTTTCCAAGCTGTCCACCTCTGTCCCCACCCCTCCATCCTAGTCAGCAGCTGACGTCTCTGCAGGCTGAGGGCCTTGCCACTGGCCTGCCTCCGTCCTCTCTTGCTTTTGATTACAGCACTCTTGGTACATAGTGCTCAGAGCCC